>NC_088855.1:28282181-28539681 GCF_963853765.1 Magallana gigas | reverse complement strand
CGTAAACTGGGATTAATTCGCTTGCGTGGGCTAACATCTTACATGCAATGTTTACAATTTAAAAAACTTTTATTTTACTTCGGATTGGTTCGGATAACTTCGTTCTAAAAGCATGTCGAAGCTACCTTTTTAGTAGTCTCGTTCAACCAGACGCTCGGCTGTCTCCGTAAATCTCCGGAGATTAACGGAGACAGCCAAGCGTCTGGTTGAACGAGACTACCTATTTAGTATTACATTTAAACTGAAAGTACATTTGTGAGTCACATTGAGACGACATGGAAAATTATACCAAGAAAGAACAAAACTTTCATATATTTATTCAAGCACTTAAACATTCTACTGTTGGACTAAAGACCTACATAGATCAGTGTATGGGAGACTTGTATGGCCGTTCAAAACGAAAGGTTGGTGCAAACGGAGCGTGTACTCAATGCTGTAGTAAACAGTTGAACGTCACACAATGGTGCAACACTTGTGCTGCATGGAAACAAGAGGTAGAGAACTTAATGCGGAGCAACAAACACAAGAACAGAGTAAACTGGAGGGATATCGAATTATGGAAGTTGTCGGGGACAGATTATGAAGCAGCAAAAGTTGAACTTTGCCGTCTATTTGTTCGTGATGCTAGGCAGTTTACGTTTGATATATGTAACATGCTGTCATTATTGCAGAATTGTCGATATTTTAATATTGGCAATGACAAAAAACGTGTAGAAGAATTTAGAAATGTGAGGAATAATTATTACGGGCATACAGTCGTATATGAATTGTCTAGAAAGCAACTTGAAAATGCAATATCAAGCATTCAACGTTTTTTTCAACACATCTCCTTGAAAGGATTTAACTGCATTTCGACAACTTTGATCGATATTCAAGGTCTGCTAACAATAAACAAAAACAGTCTTGCAAAACTTGAAGTATACAGTGCTTTTAAAAACCTACAACAGATAAGTGAAGCGGATATAAATGAGTTTTTATTGATTAATGAAGATAAACACGGACCAGGCAGGGAGCATAAATTTGTCAAAGTCTTAGCATTGTTTGTCGCTATTTTTTCCGTAATACTAGTATTAGGAATGGTCAGTACTCAATGGAAATACATTAGGAATGGTAAGGAAAACTAAATTTATTCAACTACAGCGTCCTGATTTCTTAAGTCAAATATTTCACATGAATACGTAATTATGCATGTTCAACTTTTTTTGATTTGGTTCCGATAATTTTGTGATGTCAATTGAATTTCTGAAAATGAAAGTGAGTTCAATATAAGGTGAAGTTAAAACTTTTGTGATATGTGTTCATAACCTTGATTTATTTGATAATCTTGTGAAATACATTCGACAATGTTATGATGTTTAATACTAGTTAAATAATATTCTATGTATGACCACTATCTTGCACTGTTTATCCAATAATATTTTGATTATCACAATATTAAAGAATAAACATCACAAGATTTAGAACAAACAACACAAAGTTATGCAGAAAAAGGGTTTTGAATGTTCATTTCATTCTTTACAAACTAATGAATTTTTATTTAATACAATACCTTCTAGACTATTAATAACTTTTAAGCTCATCCGAACCGAAGTGAGCTTTCCTGATCGCCTGTTATCTGTCGTCCGTCTGTCCGCCTGTAAACTTTTCACATTTTTTACCTCTTCTCTAAAACTACTAGCCCAAATTTAACCAAACTTAGTACAAAGCATCCTTATGGAAAGGGAATTTTAAATTGTTAAAATAAAGGGTTAAACCCTTTTTAGAAGGGGTATAATTGCGAAACGGTGAGTATAGGGTGTGTGTCTTTAAAAATCTTCTTCTCAAGAACCACTGCACCAGAAATGCCAATATTTATACTAAAGCTTGAATTTATAGTGAACATTTTAAATTGTAAAAATTGTAACCTCCTGAGTAAAACTGGGGCCCCAGGCGGGGTTCAAATTTTAACATAGAAAGACATAGGGAAAATGTTTAAAAATCTTCTCAAGAACCACTGCACCAGAAATGCCAATATTTATACAAAAGCTTGTATATATAGTGAAGATTCTAAATTGTAAAAATCGTTGCTTTCGGACCAAAACTGGCCTCCAGGAGGGGTTCAAAGTTTAACGTAGAAATACATTGTTTAAAAATCTTTTTCTCAGAAACACTGCACCAGAAATGTTAATATTCACAGAAAAACTTTTATTTTAGTACTTGTGCTTGGTTATGTATTTATTTATTTTTAGATATGCGCATAGTTTTAATATTCGAAAGAAGTATTACTTTCAGGTAAACGCTTATAATACAAATTAAGGAAGAACGAAGAAGTTTTGTTAAAATAATTTTTGTGTGTGGATTTATCAACATTTAATAAAATAAATCAATTCAAAATAAACAGTAAAGTCATCAAAATATTTCAATACAAACATTCTGTCATATTTCAGTCACTGATCTATGTCAAGTAAATGTCAAGGCCAAAAGTAATGCCACATTCTGTTCTTTAAGCCCCCAAGAAAATTTAAAAGAGGCGCAAAGTTAAGTGGTACATTAAAATCAAAATAGAAATAGTCTTATCAAATCAAATCGGACGGCTTTTGTAATGGGTTACTTGCTGTCTTTCTCGAACAAATACTCTGTTACTCGCATGAATTTTCTTACAGTTTTCATATCTGTTATTTATCCCATCTCCTTACTTATCAGTAGAAATCAAACATTATTAATGTTCAGTTCATGAACTAAATATTTACAATTACAAACTCAAACACATACAAAATCTACAAAGAATTTTTATTTCAGTAATGACTTGAAACAGACAGTTTGTTATAATACATAATTTAATCGACGCAAGAAGATTTCGCAGCTTGGTGATGATATTTCCTGCAGTCTGCCATGGAAAAAATGTGTTATGATGGCATTGAACTAGCTGCAATGGCTAAAAATCGTCGAGCGATAATGGGAAAACGGGAAAACATTGTTTCTAAATTTTAAATAGGTTTCAATTTTCGATGGTTTAAAACTATTTGTAGTTACACTCGTAGAAGAACCCGCTGTTTAAAATATTTCCACGCTTTTGACGTGTCTGCGTTGGCATCTTGCTTAATAAGGTTCCTCTCGCTAGCAAATGTCTTAATGAGGTGATTATAACTCAGGTCTTGGCAATCAAAGCTAACATTTAATTTAAAAAAAAAAACCCAGATTGATCCTATATGTGAACCATGTGATCAAATCTAACGGTAATGAAGAAAAAGAAAAAATGTGTGATTTTGATGTCATTTAAAAATATTTTCTATAAAGGGTCTATTGAAATAACAAAAGAATTGACCTATAGGGCTGGTATTGGTTTCTGTTCTTACAAAAAGCATATCGATTTCCGTTTCACTTCTTGATTTTAGGCCATACACAGTAAACTCTTAGGTTCTAGTTCTTATAATGTATAGTGATTGAAAAAAAGTTTCTTAGTCGTTGTACAGGAAATGAATTATCGACGCATTTTTCCTTCATTATCTTTAAATGTTATTTTCAGTCTACTTTCTATTATGTATTATAGCGCGAGAATTAACACTATACGCATAAAAATGATACCAACCCTAATATTTAGACTCATATTTTTTTAATTTTTTTTGGTATACTATACTGTGTTCAAGGTTTTTTTTCTTAATTGCTTTTAACATATTCTTTAAAATTGAAATTAAAAACCAGATGAATGGATGGACATTTAGAAGAGCGGACAGGGATAAAAACTCTTATTTGAAATGGATGATATATGTACATGTACGTGGCCAATTTTTTTTTTGGTTGCAGCTGTCAGGAAAGAATGGCAAACTTTCTTTTATTTCACACAAGTGAGTGGGTATTTAGTGCGTAATATTTTGTTCTTTAAGTCAAATTTCACTATAATTGTTATTACTGTTCCAAATAAGATTTCAGATAAAAAAAAAACCCACCTAATTGGCCCGTTCATGAATACATATCATAAAGACGTAGAACACTATCAGTACATTTTTTTACAATTCAATATACTATCATATAATCATTAAAATCGCATCAAAGGTATCTGCCTGCGATGCATGTCAAACTTATCCTGTCAACCATCCTTCTTGGTTACCCCGTTCGGGAAAGTTCTATCCCATTTTCTCACCAGAGGTCGTGCTTCGCAAGCGCCTATTCATTACAACCAAATTTCGCATTCAAGAAACGAAATGACCCATTTTATTTATTCAACGTTTGTTAAGTTATATTTTCTATGTATATTATTAATAAGTTTCCAGGTAGATCATTCACTCTTTATGTACTCATTCAATATTATTCATTTTGATGCCAACTCCCACTGACTTGGATCCGCCAAAGCATGTCCACCACCTTGGTCCCATTTTTGCTATTTCGGGCTGGTTTATGGAAATATGAAAGTAGGTTTCTAATTTATTTCCAATAATTATTTATCAGGTAAAATTCGATTATAGCTTACGGACACGCGTGTTGAAATACCAAACGTGTAAGCAAGCACTATGGTGCAGGTGTAATAAAGAATAATGAATCCCGTAGAATAATGACCGGGGGTCATTTTTCGACGTAGAATAATGCCTTCCCTCCTTCCTGAAGAATAATTGGATTTTTCTGAAGAAAAATGACCCCAGTAGAAAAATGACCCCCGATGTAAACAAGAATAAAAATTGGTTATCTCGTATCCAAGTTACGACTTTGAAATTACATGAATTTTCACTCTGTTCAACTGATTTTGAAGTTATAAAGACCGAATTTGTAAATAACCCCAAAAAGACCCAGGGGTTATTTTTCTTCATGTTAAACATGAAGAAAAATGACCCCAGTAGAAAAAGGACCCCCGATGTAAACAAGAATAGAAATTTGTTATCTCGTATCCAAGATGCGACTTTAAAATTACCTGAATTTTCACTATGTTCAACTGATTTTGAAGTTATAAAGACCGAACTTGTAAATAAATCGCTGTATATAGTTTTTCATATCCGTAACAAACACACACAAAACACTCTTACATTGCCACAGATTGATTGTTAACAGTTACGTCACTTCTCTCGTCGATATATGGCGGGTACTGATGCAAATAAAGAAAAACAAATTCCTACACAATGAGGATATATGACAACAATAATCATGAAAGAATAATTGTTGTAATAATATTCATTGGTGAATGAATTGAAAATCGAAGAATGATACATGTATCATGTATATATTTTTATGGAAAAAGACTAAGGAGGCAGGTTACTTAGGAATATGAATATTTTTATTTACATTTCTAGGGGAAAGTGATTTTTAAAAAAATCATTTTACGTTAGTTTTGTTTTCTTCTACGTTAAACATGAACATCGATATTCTAAACATTTGTTGTAATGTTGTATTTGTGATCATGAATAGACTTATAACATATATTAGGCATAAGATAACAAAATAGACATATTACTATACTTGAATTCTGATATACAACAAGGGAGATAACTTTACAATACATGAACATATATCTTATATACAAATATAAGCCTCCCAATATAAGACAAGTACATAAAATATATTGATCATACCATTCTGTGGGAAAGGGTCTTTATCAAAAATCTGATTATTGCCATGATGTAATGTCATGTGAATCTGTAAATTTAGATATGATAAATACCTTGTTTTTGTAATAAAACAATATTTACATATAAAACATCATAGTGAGACAAGGTATTGTTTGCTAATTACATGTAACTTTATCTTAAATGTTTCACTCTCACTTTACATTTATTCAGGAGAAATATGTGATAAGGAAATTATCTATTGCAGAATTACTGGATAAACATTTTAATAACTGAATTAGATATATTGTTAGTATTAATAATAAACATATTAACTTACCAATACAAAAGAAATGTCAGTCTTTTATCAGTAAGACCAAAATCTAAGAACTCTTGGAGGGAAAAACCTTGCTAACCAATCCAAACACAGAATAGAAACTAAAACACCGATAGGATTAAAAGACATATCTAATATTTGGCCAATATTTAATTAAATACCTCAGGCCGTTTCACTGACCAGCCAAACAGTATGCTTGACTGCATACTAATTGCTTAAGTAATATCAAAGACTACCTGATGTAAGTAAAATCTATTTAAATTATAACCTTGACTATGCAATATATAATACACAGCATAATTATATTACTAGAATACATTATAATAACAATACATTTATCATATATATATTATATATAATGATTCTGCCACACTCATACAAACTATTGATGCATTAATCATCTTGATATTAATTAAAGTATGCCGACGATAAAGTCAAATAAATTTTCTGTTCTAGTACTCTCAGTACTTTGACGATTTTCCGTATTGGCTTTTAATTTCTACTAACGTAATGCACAGGAGTCGGCAATCTTAACAATACATAATTCCTAGAGTCAAAGAAAGTAAAAAACCAGCCATGAGCTTCGCTCACGAAGTGAGCGAAGCGAACAGGAATGCAACGATTTTTCACAAATCTGCTGTCGCGCCGATATTTGCTTTGACCTTGCGATTAAATCAATAACAATCAAGAAAACTAGCGTCAAACAACTTAACTCTGTACTAAACTTCGGATATTCAACCCCTAAAGCTCTACATCGGCGAATTTTTCAGATTTCTGTCAACATTGTATCTACTGAGAAGCCATGTAGTGACGTAACATTCACCCCGAGACTGCGCGCATTATAAACATTAGAAGTACGGTAATTACCCCCCCCCCCTTTAATTTTAAATCATAAGAAATAAAAAAAAAAAACAAAGCCAACATTGTTGTCTTTGATTTTATTATGTTAAATCATCTTCTGATTTTTAAGGACGTTTTTAATGCTTCAATAATTTTTAAAACCTGACAAATTTAATAATATTTATTTACAATCCGCGCAGTCTCGGGGTGAATCAATCAATTTTGCAATCAAAAACGGCGAAGGCAAAAGTGCGAAGTTGCGAAAGCGAGAGTGCAAAGTTGCGAAGGCGAAGGAGCGATAGTAGATAGTAAGAGTATCGCTCCTTCACCTTCGCACTTTCGCCGTCGCATCTTCGCCGTCGCATCTTCACACTTTTGCTCCCTCGCCGTCGAAGTGGCCCTATCGGAACACTTTAGATACATGTAAATGTAATTGTTAAGATGACAATCATACCCTGATGCAATACGTCAGTAACTTGTTATAACGGAAGGATTTTTTATTTTTTACGATATACCCCTTCTTTCACTTTAAGTTTTTTTGAATATGAATTATAATTTCTGTTACTTTCTGTAAACTGCAGTAAAAATTACATTATTGTAAAGATTATAATTTCACAAATGATAAAAAAATATACTGAAAAACTTTTACCTTTAAGGGAGTCATTATTCTACAGGGGTCACTTTTCCACATGTAGAGTGTGCTCATTTTTATGAAAATGACACTTATACTTCAGGCAAAAGGGTAATTTTTTTACATAGAATACTGACCCTTTTCGGACTTTATGTTGGTAATTTCAAAGAGAAAGAGTCTTGTGTCTTACTGCTTTTATCCCTTTAAACAACATTTTGTATTTATCAGTTTTCATGTCCAGGACATCAACTCATTAAGTTTATTTAATTATTTTATACCTGTGAAACTTTCACTCAGTTTAATTGATGTCATCACCTGTAAATTTTCACTTATTGTTTAGATTCTTATATTCTTATATAAAGCCATGTACAATTGTCAATCTTTAGTCTGGAATATGGCGGCCACCCTCGGTCAGTCATCCAAATTACTCAGAGTTCGGAGGACTTATTTTCCTTTATTCAGCATTGTCGACGATTCAAGTTTTAAGTAATAGTCATCAGACATTGAGTGGTCCAACCTTCTCCCCGAAGATCATGATTTAAAGAAACCTGATTCCAAACTACCTAAGGATGCTTCCTCACAAGTTACAGCTTTTCTTGCTTATTGGATTTGAGAAGATTTTTCTCTATATATTGAATATTCCGATGTAAAAATTTGACCCCCCCCCCCCAAAAAAAACCAAAAAACATTTGGCCCCAACCCTACTCCTGGCAATCATGATTTGAACAGAGATAAATTTACCCTTGCTGATGAATGCTTCCGCACAAGTTACAGATTTATGGACCATTCGGTTTTTGAGAAGATTTTAAAAAGATTTTTCTCTGTACATTCCTATGTAAAAATTCAACCTAAAATTGTGACCCAACCCTGTGACCTAACCCACACCCTCCTCACCCTCACAATTATCATTTGAACGAACTTCAATCTATCCTACCCAAGGTTCGTTCCACACAAGTAACAAATTTACTGGCGTATTAATTTTTGAAAAAAAGATTTTTAAAAAGACTTTTCTCTATATTTTTCTCTGTAAGAATTCTATCCCCATCCCACTATGGCCCAACCCTACTACGGGGATCACGATTTAAGTAACTTAAATCTACACTACCAAAGGGTGTTTCCACACAAGTTACAGCTTTTCTGGCCATTAGTTTTTTTTAGAAGATTTTTTAAAAGATTTTTTTCTACAATTACCTATGTAAAAATTCGACCAAAAATTGTAGCCCAATCCTACCCCAACTATCACAATTTGAATCAAAGTACTGAGAGTACTGAAAGACGGGGTCTTGAAAGTTTGAATTTGTAATTGTCCTGGATTTCCTCGAATAAGCTTCCAAAATTTATGAGTTTGAATCATTTGTTACAATCTATGTTAATTCGGCTTTTTTGCAATTGTCTGATACTTTGTCTAAATTTTACAATATCCCGACTTTCATAATTGTAGAAAATTGACACAACGGTATATTATGTAAAATAAGACCCCAAGGAAAATTTTTAAAAATTACTACTAACCGGGAAAATCAAACAAAAAATTTGTATACCGATAACAAACACAGGCACCTGACGTTAGAAATATTTTTTTTACAATAAGATTCCAAGAACTTTGACAATAAAAAGATTTGTCACGGCCGCCATTTTGATTTTTAAGACCGACTTATCTGACACGATTTTCTTCATTTGCGATTCATGCAAAATTAATAGGTAAAAATAAATCCGTTCGCCACTTACTACTTTTTTGTGTAAACTCGTGCATTACCTACACGAATTACGATTTCATTAAAAAATCATACTCCGAAAATCAGAGACATAAATAACAGATATTGTCAACTCCGCCATTAGCGTGTAAATGTTACGGGACCAACCTTACTTTGAGAACTACAAGTGCAACAGCAATCTTGTATAAGTCATTAAATTTGAACCTGATAGTAAACATGAACATGAACCTGTAAATATTTTAAGCATGTTTTATTTATGAAATATTTACAAAAACTCTTTATTTAATTTTTAAATTACTTTTTTAAAACTTATTGACTTTTCACAAAGTAATGGTAATGCATTACTTTACTCATGTAATGGTAATGTAATGCATTACTTCAAGAAAATTAAGTAATGGTAATGGTAATTTATTGTCCTAATTCATGAAGTAATGGTAATGTAATGCATTATTTTACAATGTAATTCACCCCAAGCCTGATTCCAACTAAGCCGGAAAACATGAACATTAACATTTAACTTGGTTCTTCAATCGATAAGATTGTATATATTATATGATGTATAAGTCTTCCAAAATGTATAATCTATTATAGATTTTGCTTACAATGCATTGTTTAAAATTTACATTCAGTTTAATCAACTAAAGAGCCAACGAACGAGAAGGCAAATTCAGACTTGTTTTTATTTTCTTTGTACAAAATTTCTTTAGAGACGAACAGCAGTCATACCGCAAGTAGACTGGAAGCCAATGAAACACCTATTTAATTTGTAAAACATCTGTGTATAACCCGTCCCGATTTTAACTTCGGCTTGCGCATGAAGTTTGGTAGTATTAAGGTGAAAGATTGTCAAAATAAAATTCACAACTTTTCAAAAATGGCACATAGCGTTTGGGAACTTTAATTTCGATTCCACCATCAACCTCTTCTATTGATTAATGAGCTCGTACACCAACTGAATCGTTAACGACGCTGTGCATTCAGTTACGTAACTCATTCCACATTTGAACCTGAGCAAGAATATTTTGATCAATAAAACTATTTGTTTATTTTCTAAATAGAATATTGTTTATACAAAGAGGACTTAAAAAGATTTAATGCGTGTTTTTATAATACATATTTACTGAAATGCATGAAAACTTTCTGCACTATTTTCTTACGCGTAGACTCAATTCATGCGTTCTACGCGTGCCTTCCGGTTTGAGACTTCGGCTGACAGTAAACCAATAGACGGGGTCACGTGACCCCCGTCTAAAAGTAAAACAAACTTGAATCTACATTGCCTAAAGCTGCTTCCACACAATTTACTGCTTTTTAACATATTGGTTTATTTTGAGATGAAGATTTTTTATAGATTTTTCTCTGTACATTCCTATGTAAAAATTCGACTTATAATTGCGACCTAACCCTACCACCCCCCCCCCCCCCCCCCTCACAATCATGGTTTGAACAATCTATCCTTCCTAAGGTTTGTTCCACACAAGTACATGTAACAAATTTTCTGGCTTATTATGTTTTGAAAAGAAGATTTTTAAATAGATTTTTCTTTATATTTTTCAATGTAAAAATTGGACCCCCACACCATTGTGGCCCAACCCCTACTCCAGAGATCACGATTTGAATAACTTAAATCTACCCTACCTAAGTATGTTTCCCCATTAGTTACAGCTTTTCTGCCTATCGTTTTTTTAGAAGACGGTTTTTAAAAAAGATTTTTTCTACATTTACCTATGTAAAAATTCGACTAAAACTTGTAGCCCAATCCTTCCCCAACTATCACGATTTGAAAAAAAACCCTGAATCTTCACTACCTAAAGCTGCTTCTACACAATTTACAGCTTTTTGAACCTAATATGTTTTCGAGATGAAGATTTTTAAAGATATTTCTCTATACATTTCTACGTAAAAATTTGCTCCCCCCCCCACATTGTGGATCAACCCTACCTTCGGGGATCATGATTTGAACAACTTGAATTTACCCTACCTGAGGGTGCTTCCACACAAGTTACAGCTTTTCAGGCCAATTGATTTTTGAAAAGTATATAAATACCAACAAATTTTCATAAATTCTTAATCATCTCCCCTTAATAATAAATTTGAATCCCATTCACCCAATTATTCTTTGTGCCAAGTTTGGTTGAAATTAGCCCAGTGGTTCTGGAGAAAAAGACAAAAATGTCAAAAGTTTACAGACAGACGGACAGACAGACAGAACGACAGACGCCGGTGTAACGTAGAATAATGACCCCCGTAAAATGATGACCGGGGGCCTAAAGAATAAGTGTCATTTTCATAAAAATGAGCACATTCTACATGAAGAAAAGTGATCCCTGAAGAATAATGACCCTCTTATAGATTAAAGTTTTTCAGTATATATTTTTTTATTATTTGTGAAATAGTCTTTACAATACTGTAATTTTTACTGCAGTTAACAGAAAGTAACAGAAATCATAATTCATATTCAAATAAACTTAAAGTGAAAGAAGTGGTATATCTTAGAAAATAAAAGTCCTTCCGTTATAACAAGATACTGACGTATTGCATCAGGGTATGGTTGTTATCTTAACGACTACATTTACATGTATCTAAGGTGTTCCGATAGGGCCACTTCGACCTTCGCCTTTTGGGCGAAGATGCGAGGTTGCGAAGGCAAATGTGCAAAGGTGCGACGGCGAAGCGCGAAGATGCGATGGCAAAAGTGCAAAGGTGCGACTGAAGATGCGAAAGCGAGAGTGCGAAGTTGCGAAGGCGAAGTTTCGCCTTCGCAACTTCGCACTCTCGCTTTCGCATCTTCAGACTTTCGCCTTCGCCTTTTTTATTACATTCAGCAAGTCTCGGTCGATTACATAGCATTTGATGCAAGCAGCATACTCGCAAAGGTTTTCCGATTAATCTATGCTATTATTGGTACGCATGCGCTAGGCCATCGTGCCTACTATGAATGTTTAAAAATATTTTAATGTGTAGATGTGACATTTATGTTTACCATCGCTGTTTATGCCCAATCATTATATACTCCACATAAAATGTAAAGTCCGCCATGATGAGTTCATATGCACTTCCAGACTCCTGTCACTTACCAGCCGTCTGTTAACCGTGTATCAAACAAAGTAGTATTCTAATTTCATGATGCGACACTACTTGGTCATGCATGGATCTGGAGGGGGAGAGGGGATCCGCCCCCGGAAAATTCAATATTAATAATTTCACCCAGTAAAAGGGGAGAGGGGGTCCGGACCCCATCCCCTCTGGATAATTTAATTTTATTAATTTTATAAAATATAAAATTTCCAAACTATGCCTCGGAACCCTTTTAACGATAGAGAGCTCCGAAATTATAAAAAGGCGAAGGCGAAAGCGCGAAGATGCAAAGGCGAGAGTGCGATGTTGCGAAGGCGAAGGAGCGATAGTAATATCGCTTCTTCGCCTTCGCAACTTCCCACTTTCGCCTTCGTTTCTTCGCACTTCGCCGTCGCATATTTGCACTTTCGCTCCTTCGCCGTCGCACTTTCGCCATCGCAATTTTGCACTCTCGCATCTTCGCCCTGTAGGCGAAAGTGCGAAGGTCGAAGTGGCCCCATCGGACACCGTATGTATCTCATTATTACGAGTGACAACACATTAAGATTATTTCGGGATACAAGACACTATAAAACAAAATTCTGTTTATTGGCGATGAAAGAGTAGACTCGATATTTGTTCATGAATTATACTTTCATTGACAATTTTCCCCTACTACAAACTGCTGGGTATGCAAGTGCATGCATCACCTAGAATTAATGATGAAACCAGAATTATAAAAAGTTAACTAGAAGTTAACGGCCAATAAGGAAAATCGACATGTATATGATGCATGTATCATTCTTCATTATTCTACGGGGATCATTGTTCTTTATTATCCCGGACAAAAAACGATCAGAAAAACTTGAGATTCAATCTAAAGCAAAACAAGCCAGTATAAACATAGAATATGTAATACAAATATAGCCAATATTATACGGGGTAATTTTTCTACGACCCACACGGAGAAAAGGGACCCAAAGGCTATAAGTTTACGATGTAATCCAAGTATTCTACAACCGAGTAGGTCATTTTTCTACCTAGAAAAATGACCCCGGTCAATATTCTACGGGTGTCACTTTTCGGGAGTCAAGTTAAGTCGTACCCAAACCCACTCGTATCCAAACAGACTAATAATTCATCGGTCCGGTGGTAAACAATGATACTTGGATTGTAAACATAAAAGATAATCTGTAAAGGTTAGGTTTTGATATATTTACAATAATTAAGAAATTATGAGATAAATGAATTTAGATTTTTGATAATATAATGTCATCTCCAAAAAGTTTGCCAAAGATCGAGGTTTATATCAACATTTGATAGACAATTTCTGTTTATAAGCAAACTTTCTTTAAAAAATCGAATGAAAACTTTATAAATTATTTGATGACAGGCATAATTTTATAACAGAAGTCATTTTTACTTGGACAATTTGATTACTGTTTGGGTACGATTCAGTTTGGTTACGAATTGACTGTAATTCACTATTCGTCGTTACACCGGGATGGCAAGGGGACGGAAAACCCTAACTAACCCATTCCAATTTTTTCTATTCTATAAACATCTCTCCAGCATTTTTGACATATAATGTTGAAAATGCACACGTTCTTTCCGAAGAATGTAGTACATTTACATTGCAATATTTCTCCAGTATAAGGGTATGTAGTCCCTATTGGAAAGTAGTACTTTGATCTCATGTCTCCATGGAAAGTGTTAACTGTCAACCGTCGACCTATCCCCAGGTCGACAGTAGATTCTGTTACGAAAAGCGTCTTCTGTCGACTGCGAAACAGGTTGACGGCTGACAGATGACTTTTTCCATCGAAAGTTGCCAACCGTGTCAACTGTCAACCGTCAACCTGTCCCTTTGACGACAATAGATTCTGTAATGCCAAGTGTCAACCGTCGACCTGTCCCTTGGTCGACAGTAGAGTATATTATATGGAAAGTGTCAACTGTTAACCGTCGACCTGCCCTTGGTCGACAGAAGATTGTGTAATGGAATTGTCATTAGTCAACCTGTCCCCCGAAAGTGTCAACTGTCAACCGTCGACTTGTCCCTTGGTCGACAGTAGAATATATTATGAAAAATGTCAACTGTCAACCGTCGACCTGTCCCTTGGTCGACTTTAGAACATAAATGTGGAAACATCATCAATTATTAATCATATTTCTGTATGTGATGTATGCATACCTCAATACAATATTTATAAAAGAACTACTTGATGACGCCTTAAACAAACGGTATGGTAAATGTCTTATTTTTTATCTTAAAATAATAATTATATCAGTAGAAATTCATGTAAAAAATTTCATTCAAAAATCTAGGGCAGAACAAATTAGACCTGGCCTCGTTAAACAAACGGTGTGGTAAATGATTATATCAGTGGAAATTCATGTAAAAAATGTCATTCAAAAATCTAGGGCAGAACAAATTAGACCCGGTCTCGTTAAATTTGCTGTTTATTTTGTCCTCAACAATGTTTTAAATATTAAGCAATCCAAATGAAACGTTATTTTGATATAATTTTTGTCTTTCATAAATGTAACGTAATTTCTGTCGGCAAGTTTAAAAAGTTGAAAAGCTCTGAGCAAAACTTAACCAAACAGGAAGTGTTTGAATTTATATTTTCCCTGGGCTTTTTTTATGTATAAAACCATGAGCATACACCAACACGGAAATCGATTTAACTAGAAAGCGCATTGCATAAATTGTTCCGGTTCATAACACATGGCTTGGGTAAATTACCAGTGGATATAATTTCTATTTTCTATTTCATAGCAACATATAAAGTTTTAGTGAGAAAATGAACAACCCCACCCTGAAATAACTTCAGAAAATTTTGGAAAAGCGGGATTATATAGGAAGTTGCCACCTGTATACCTTTTTTGGGGTAAATTTGCTGTGTTGGCATCTCGTTTTCGGTCAAAATGGAGACTTGTACACAGAAGGTGAAACATTTTCAGACCTTAATTCACGCACTTAGGATCTCAACTGAGGGTCTCAAGACTTTTGTGGATCAGTCTTTTGAGGACTTGTGCGGCCGTTTAAAGAGAAAGGTTGGTTTAAACGGAGCGTGTACTCAGAATTGTAGCAAACAATGCCAACCAAAGAAATGGTGCACCACTTGCACTGAATGGAAACGAGAGACAGAGAAACTAATGCGGTATAACTCTCACAAGAATAAGGTGCAATGGCAGCATATCGAAGTATCAACATTGTCTGGGAAAGACTGTGAAAAGGCAACATTAGAACTTTGTCGAATATATGTTTGCGATGCGAAAATATTTACCTATGACATTCACAATTTGGTGTCCATATTGCATAATTGTCGATATTTTGTAATCGGCATGGACTTGAAACTTTTAAATGCAGTTCGTAAAGTGCGAAATGTCGATTTTGCTCATACAGAAAAATTCCAAATGTCCAAAAAAGAATTAAGAAATGCAGTATCAATTCTTCTGAAATTTTTTCAACATTCCTCGTTGAATGGGTTTGAATGTATTTTGAAAACCGTTACTAATTTAAAGGAACTTAAATTAAATGGAGATCATGTTTATAAAGACATTGAAGTACGCAATGTCTTTAAAAACACCAGACAGTTAACTATAATGGGTTTAAATGATTATTTGACTGTAAAGACAGAAAATAAGCGGATAAATGAACAAAAAGGATACAGTTTTATTAAACCAGCACTCTTAATTTTCTTAATATTTGTAATTTCCTTTGTTCACTTTGGAATTTTTAAAATCAAGGATATAATGAATGGTAAGGCATAAGTTTGAAGTTTATTTGATTTTGTTAAATACATCATGTAACGTTATTCAACAAAGATTACCTAAAGTCTAATGTGCGGTGCATTTTATTTTAGAGGGCAGGATGTTTACTTGTAAAGATGCAACCTATGAACATCCTTTTACCATGGATATTGACTTGGACTTCTACCGATCTCAGCATGACAAACTTGTAGGTCGGAATTGGCTTTTGAACGAACTAGACGAAAAGATGTTCTTCTCAAAGCGTGGTGTGCTATTATTAGCAGAAATGGGGTATGGAAAGTCAGCCATTGTAGCTCATTTAATTTGTCAGAATGATAAACGTTTCCCTGGAAATTGGATCTATCAACATATCGTTGTATATCATCTTTGTAATTTTTATTCGCAAAAGACCCTTTCCCCTGGTAATTTTGTAAAGAATTTAGCTGGAGGCTTTTCAAAACGAATACCGGGTTTTCTTAATGTTTTGCAACAGAATTTAAAATTCAAAACATATTTTGAGAAAAATGGTTGTGTGGAAGATCCAGAGAGCTGTCTTGATGTTTTAGTTCTAAAGACACTCAATGATTTAGACATGGGTAACACAATTTATATTGTAGTTATAGATGCTTTAGATGAATGTATTGAGCATGGTAATCGAAATATTTTTAATTTACTCTGGAAACGTTTGCGTAATTTCCCGAAAAACATTAAATTTTTTATCACATCTAGAAATACGTCTGATTTTACAATTGTCCGAACCCAACTAGTAGTTATTGAAAAAAATCCATCAGATCCTAACAATTTAAAGGATGCACAGAAAATTATACATAGCAAGGTTAAGGTATTGTCTCTTAATCAGCAGAGCCAAATTGCACAGTTGTTTAAAACTAATGATACAGGAACAGCTTTATCAAGAGCCGTGAAATACACAAAGGGGAATATATTACTTTTGAGAACTGCTTTAACGGGATGGTTAGGACAAGATGCCCCCATTTTAAGCAGTTATACAACATTTGAAGGTTTATTTGATGACCAGCTAAAAAGAATATTTTACGATCAACACATTTTCAAAACAGTTAGAAGGATATTTCAAGTGTTATGCACAGCAATGGAACCATTATATGTCGAAGAGCTTTTAGAGATTGCGGATCTTAAAGACGAAGAAATAGCTGACGTTTTGTCAATTATAGGCAGGGAACTAAGTCATTTTGTTCGCCAAGCTAATGGTAAAATATCACTTGTTCACAAAACTTTGGCTGCGTATTTAACAGACGATAGTAGAAAGACTGACCGATTCTATGTATCCAAAAAAGATGGGTGTTTTTTGTTTGCTAGATACTTCCTTAATTCTTTAAATGTGTATAAACCATTTACCAACATAAGCTTGGTTGACGTAGCAGCTTACGTAGCATGTTCTATGGACAAGAAACTTAAAAGAAAATTCTTACAATACGGTAAAAAGCTTACCAACGAATTTTCTGGTGCATACTTAATTCATAAAGCAGCAGCTAAATTAAATTCATATGATGCCATGTCACTTCTCTTGGACTTGCTTCCATTTCGACCAATAGATGAAACAGACCAAGGAAATATAACAGCGTCCTACGTTGCCGCTGCCTTTGGAAATCATAACACTCTTAAGGTTCTTCTGGACCGAAAAGCAAATGTTAATTTTACTCGATTAGGTCCAAGGTTTATCAATGAAACTGTTAATATGTTAGAATTTTGCAAAACATTTGCATTCTGGGATTATAGTTTATTGAATATTGCCGCTCAGAATGGTCACATGAAAACCGTATTGACTCTTCTATCACACGATGTTAACATATTCCACCAAACGTCATTCGGTTCAAATTCATTCCTTCTGGCCGTTGAAAATGGTCATACACGTTTAGTACGGGAGTTCCTCATCCGATTTAGATCAAGTTTTCTCTCCAGCTTAAATCAGGCACTTTATCTATCTGCCAAAAATGGATACTTGGATATCGTGGATCTACTTCTGCATTACGGCGCGGAAGATTTATGTCTTTCCTGCAATTCTTCACAATATTGGACATCTTTATATCAAACTCGACTTCAAGCTATCGATTCAAGTAAGAACTTCCAAATGTTTGACTTTGTATTTTTGGACGATCGACGCTATGTAAGATGTGAAACACCTTTGGAAACTGCAATACAAAATGGCCACACGGAAGTTGTTCAACGACTGTTAAAAAGTACCAATAAAACGTTACGTTGTCGAGAGTCTGGTGGTAGAACGCCTGCATTTACGGCGCTTAAGTTCAAAAGATCAGAAATTTTCGATCTTTTAATGCAACAAGGTATCAATAAATTAGATAGATGTTTATACCGAAAAAGAAGGATAGAATCAATCGATTTAAGTGAAAGTGAAAGAAATGAATACATACAAAATCAGTGTCTTTATAACACAACGTTATCTCATTATTTAGCGTATAACTGGGAGAGGAAGATGTATGATTTGGGTCAAAGTAACAATATGTGGAATTGGACTACAAAGGACAGTGATGGAGCTACCCCCATACATTATGCTTGTTGTGCTGGAAATAGCGATATGATAGATATATTGGTGAGAGATGGGGCTAGGTTTGATGTAAAATCTTTAAACGGATCCACCCCTGTACACTCAGCAGCCATTTGTCGTCAAAACGAAGCTCTTTCATATCTGCTCTATCGATATCCAACATCTGTATTTGACAACCAGAATAGGTCTATAAGTCATTACGTGGCTATGAGCGCAAAGTTTTCTGATGTAACAACAGAAGAAATAATGAACACTGATAAATACTCTGTTATCTATCTTGAAAACAAATTACATGAAGAGGTTTCATTTAAAGATAAACATAATAAATCACCTTTGCATTATGCTTGCGAAAACGGAAATGTAAATTTATTTATTTATTTTCAAAAATCGGCAAATTTTATAGGTTTGGACATGGGTGAAAAGACTTTTTTGGATTCTTCACTAGAGAATGCACCAATTCTTTCCCAAAATATTGTGAAAGTTGTTAAACAGTGTAACATTTACCTTTTCTCCACAGATGTAAGTTGTTATGCTGATAGAATAAAGACGTTTATTCCACATGAATACCTAATTTATTTGATATTAAAAAGTTCAGAAAAAACTAGAGATATTGTTCTGCAAAACATTGAAAGATATGTAAATATAAGTCTACAAAAAAATAGTGCTCATCTGTTAGGTATACTTTTGTATAATTTTCCTCGAGAGTACAGTCAATATATGTTTAGATATGGGATTGCATCTTTACAAAACCTATTAATTCATCCTGAAATTAACCCATTGTTATTCAATTTTCTCCCGGACATGAGTTATGATTGCTCAAAAATCGCAGTAGAAGCAACATTACATGATATCGTTCAAGACGAAAGAAGAACGTTTTGGAAGTCACGATTTTTTGATTTCAGGAAATTCAAGATATCTTCTAGATCATTAAATGAATGTTTAGATCGTTTTGGGTACAACTTTCTCCATAGATCTGTAATGGGAGGCAATCATAAGGCGTTTTTTATTTTACGTGAACTAGGCATGTCCCTTTCCATTAAAACCAGGGATGGCAGAAATCTTATTCAACTTTTAGTTGATAATGCACCATGTTTTGAAGAAAGAGACAAAATCAGAAAATTAGTTTTAAATTTGACTCTCTCAAATAAGGGTTTAGTTATTCAGGAAACTTGGAATGAGAACAATTTTGCCTCGGTTGGTTACAGTATAATATCATTTTTCCTGACAACTGAAACTCGCATGCTTCAGCAGATGAATTTGCACGAAATTTGTGATCATTCCTCTAAATCCATAAGTTTTACACACAAAGTTGCCGCAAAAGGATTATTAGGGTTGTTGATGGAAATAAAAAAACGATTTGGCTTGCATGCCTTTAATTGTGTTAATAAGAATGGGATGTCAATTGATATTTTACTCCGGTCTTTTAACCATTACAAGAAATTTGCTTTTTTCTGGATTTTAGATGCAGGTTCGGTAGAATTGGATATCATTTCATCACTTATGTTAAAAATTATACTGGACTTTAAGCCCTTTGTGTTATCTAAAAACCCCGTAGAAAAGAAGTGTAACTATAGAATGAAGAACTTTAGACACATTCAGGGAATGAACAGATGTCTTTTGGATATCGAAAAAGATTTCCTCAGTATACAACTGCAGTATTTGAAACTTTCAGGAATCAAATCTCAGGCAGATTTTGACGCAATTATGGAAGAATCATTTATCCATGGAGATAAAAATGTTACAAACTTTTATTCAGAAAATTTTGCCGATGGGCTAGCTTCAATTAAAAACATGTTTGGAAATCAAAAAGACTCTAGCTGTGGAAATAGTTTGTCATATGATAAATTATTTAGAATTATAAAAGATAGTAATTGCTTAAATACAACACAATCTTTTGAAAAAATTAACAGCACACATTGCTTAGAAATGATATCTGCCTTATCGCAGTTGAAAATAAAATATCAATATTATTACAACAAAATGAAATATGGAAAAGTTTTTTTTTATTTATTTCTTTACCAACACAAATTAAACATACCATTTGAAAATGACCCATTATATCCTTTGAACGGTACTATGGTTGGATATGTTGACTTGTATTTAAATTCAGTTATGCTGATGTCTCTTCAAAACCATGAATTTCATATGCTTAAAAAATATGAATTTTTAAATTGGTTTAAGTCATGTAAAAATTGTTTAGCAAAGGAAATGATAAAACGAATAAGTTCATCAACAATATGGGAAATAAGAAAATGGAAAGGTACTGATGAAAACATTTTTCTGTCATTTGACCACAAATGGTCACATATACCAAACGACGCCGATACACCTCTAAAGAAATATCATTCATATTTTATGGACGACGGGGAAACTTGAACCCCCCCCCCCCCACACACACACACAAAAAAAAAGGAGAGTAGATTTATGCCCTTTTATTTGATTTTATACTAACACATGTATATTTTCAATCATATCTTTGTTAACCGCTTGATGCTGTTTTTTCTTTTATTTTTTCGTGTATAATGTGTTCAAAGTGGCATACAGGCCTGACGGGCCGGGTGTTAAATCTATGCTGACTGTTCTTAATATTACACTTGGAAATGTAAACACAAGTCATGTCACTATAAATAAATTACTTACTTATACGAAATGGGTCTTTGAATGTAACGCATGTAGTATAGGACAGATCTATAATTTGTTTACTAATAATATTTCTATACCTAGAAATTATATAAACGCTGGTGCTTCTATGAATAATATTACTACATTACTTAGATTTAGAACAAGCAATCATAAACTGCCAATTGAGACAAGGCAGATAGAACAATAAACCTAGAAATCAACGATTTTGTAATTTATTTAAAAATAACAATGGCGATGAATATCACCACATTATGAATTGTCCAGATTTGAAAGAATATAGAAAAAGCTTTTGAATTATAATTTTTAATTTTTTACATGTAAAAAAAAATTACTTTTATTAATAACTTATGTAAATTTATCAATATTATGAATAAGAGAGTCAACTCTCCAGGTTGATGTGTACAGTATACACTCTTGCTTTTTGTATACTATAATCTGTATTGTATATTTTCCCTTATGTTGTTTTATACAGTATGAGAATAAATAAATGAATGAATACATTTTTTCAGTGTCTTTGCCTATGATAATACTACGTATCTATTTTGTACTATTCAGTCAAATAAATTAAAATGACCTATAATTGGGGCGCAAGTGGGGCTTGCTATAATCACCTCATAATACTCAAAGAATGATCCCTTATTTTCTAAATATGTTCATATCTCGATGCAGGTACCCTGTATTTATGACAAAGCAGCTGTTACAGACACCATAATGTATTTGGTGTATCTATTTTTAGTAACGGGTACTTTCCGTTCAAAGACTGGTGTCGAATGGGAAGAGGCGCTGGTAATGCAAAATTGCCACTAGAAAAAGATAAATGGCATGATACAGGCTGTGTAAACTGTAAACCCTTAAGTGACTGTAATGAGATAGGAGACGAATTTCATTATTTATTTCATTGTAGTGGTTTAAACAATAAAATGCTTTCTTTGGTGATTCATTCGGGATATGAAGGTAGCGACATTGCAGAAAAAATACATAACCCGCGTTAGCGGAAAAATTACATAACCCGCGTTAGCGGGTTATGTTATTTTTTTCTGCAATGATCGCTACCTTCATATTCCGAATGAATCACCAAAGAAAGCATTTTATTGTTTATATTAACATCTATCTTTTACCTTATTGATAAATTGATTATGAAAAGTAAGTAAACTTCACTAAATTACTGTTAATGTACGTAAGTACGTTAGCTAAAAGAAACAGCCAAATCGTCTCCTGTGAGACTGATTCTGACATCGTCATGATTATTTCGTGCAGTCCGTGATTTTTCCTAGGTCGTTGTAGGTTTGGACCAATCGATAAACAGGGCGTGTCGATTTCAGACCTGTCAATTTCTTCTCAAGTTTCAGCCGCTGTAGATTTTGACCAATCGATAAACGGGGCGTGAAGAGTTCAGTCTGGCTGTTTCTATAAAGCTATGAATTAACTATAAGTTTTAGTAAGAAATAGAGAAAAATAATACTTGGTGGATGTAAATATATATTAATTAAAGATAAGATAGTTTTATAATTATACCGTATATAACTACAAAAAAAATCAAACATTAATTAGTTTCAACAACTTTTTTATTTTTATAACAAAAGAAGTTATGGCTGATCTTTGTTTGATTTTAAATTATATCAAAACAGAGAGAGATGATTCTCAGCTCCTTTTTTTACCCTTCAACAATACTTAGTAAATGCAGTTGCGAAAATAAAGAAGTTTTCGTTGTCATTGATGTAAATGAATTGTACGTTTCAACCAAATACAGATAGAACTGTTTATAAATACATGTAGGTTTGTTCAATAATTTTACCATTTCAGTTAATTATGCATTTCTATGTACTTTCATTACACATGCAGACAGCTGTAAATTGTTATACATGCATATGGTAAGAATCTCATAAGTTGTAAGAACTTGTGTTCGAACCGTTCGTATATTTTTATGCAATAAAATATGTTCAAATCACATTTCAACAAATATTCTATGATTTATTTGAACTCTGCTGATCCCAGTTGTAAAGCACATTTTATGAGCGCTTTAAGGCAGTTATTGTGTATCGTATATTAATGTTTTTTTAACAATATATTAGTTTTCTTGATTAAATAGGGTTACTCTCTATGAATAGAATGATGTACAATATAGTTGTTAACATCACACCATTTTAAATTTTAAGGAATTCGTGTTCATTTAAAAAGTAAACGGTTATATTTAGTAAA
This sequence comes from Magallana gigas, assembly GCF_963853765.1. Taxonomy (NCBI): domain Eukaryota; kingdom Metazoa; phylum Mollusca; class Bivalvia; order Ostreida; family Ostreidae; genus Magallana; species Magallana gigas. The sequence goes on along the minus strand of NC_088855.1, from coordinate 28,516,451 downwards.
GTATGAATTTTGTTAAAAGGAAAACAAACAAGAAACAAAACAAACGAACAAAACAAAACAAACTTTCTAATTCAAAAATAACATTACTATTTTAATGGTTGTATCAGTAAACATTGCATATAAATTCATGCAGGGTGATTTTACAATTAAAATAACAAAACAAAATAATTAAACCCCCCCCCCCCAAAAAAAAAATGGAAACAGGGAATGTAAGGAAATAATTTTTCTTGGAAACTGCATTACACATGCGCAAAAACTATTTTAACTGACTTCAAACATTTATAAGCCTTTGAAAAATAAACCAATTTGAGAAAGGAAGGAAAGGAATATTCCGATATTCTGATATATTAAACACGGCAAAAGAAAAAAGTACATGTAACATTAAGAGTATGATGATTTTCATTGATGAAATGATTTTTTTTATAATAATTTGTTCACGGGCTGAAACAGACAGAGAAGCAATTGAAGCTGGAGTTAATATGGTGGATGCATTGTACGGAAGATTGGTAATGACGTCGCAAACCGCAATCCGGAGTTATTGAAGGAGTCTTCTCGTTATCAAACATACTTTTTATTAAAAGAAATTCATGAAATTTTGACATAGTCAAACGGATCATATTACCAAATGATTCTATCTGTTTAATCAAATTTGACCTTTATATTCATACTAAAATTGATATTGCTTAGCCCGCATTTCCTCTAATTTTCTTAAATTTTGAAGAAATTTTGATTATTTTTATATGCTTCCAATAATAAAATATTTCTGATTTTTATGTATAATGAAGACTTGATATAAAGATAATGTGTTTTACGGTGCTATCGTTCTGGCGAGCGCAGCAAGATTTACACACACCTTGCATCATTGTCAACCTAGTGTTATCAACGAACGTCAAAGAATTTTAGAGAGAGTATTGCTCTACAATAAGTATGCCAAAGGTACTAATTTTAATGGTTATGATACACACGTGCAACCCCTACCCCTCTTCAGAGAGAGAGAGAGAGAGAGAGAGAGAGAGGGGAGGGGAGAGAGAGCGGTCCCTGTTTTTAGGTGTGTAATTTCCCACCTTTAAATTTAATGGTTTGACTATATGCAATATCTACATAAATTTTTTAACAGTTTATTTTTTCTCTTTATTCCTTTTTATTCATACTCTGTCCCGAGTTTTTGCTTCCACCACTTTTTGCTTGATCTTTCGATAATCATAAATAACTTCGTGCTCAAACTACGTTCATCCACTAATATGAAAAATGCCCAGATTATCTGTTTTGAAACGCCCCCTCTACCGCTTCAGGTTTCAATACACATTCCAAAATTGAAAGTCTACGGAGATTTTGCATTGCATCAGCCATTAATAAGCCCGGATGATAACGATAAAAAATTGCGCGATGTATTCCGAATGGAGAAAAGATGTAAATATTTCCCATTATAAATCTCAGTAAGAAAATTGTTTTCGTTCCTGTGAAATTTTATGAGTGAAAATGGATAACTGTTCAATGAAGATATCTTGGATTTATTTATATAATCTCTATATTAAAAATTACGATTCAAAAGTAGGCCATTTTTGGCATAGCACCACGGGTGAAAACATTAGAGAGCATTATGGGACATAGACAAAAAAATTTGTTTGATGAGAGAAAAACTGATTTTAGTGATTTTTTTCCCCACAAAAATCAGTGTATAGAATGGGCGCTTTAAAAAGCTTATAGAAATGTAATTTGATAGGCAAATCATATTTTAAAAACATATTCTGAAACCCTAGTATCATATCATTAGTTCACATTAGTAAACAAAAATCCAACATTAAAGTTATTGTTTTTAAAATGCTAAAACAGACTCATTATTAATCTGCAGCAATTCTGAATTGTGAAACATGGGATATTTTCCTACGCCAATAATATGTAAACGGTGTGACCGTTGGACCGAGCGCAGATTTAACACAGTGCAGTTTGATTTTTGTAGAATAAAATTTATTTGAAACGCACACAGTAGGATCCGCCTGGTTGCGCACTCAAATCATTAGCCAAAGTTTAACTAAACGTCGCGTGCTCAGTCTACATTGTGACGTCATATTTCATACGTAAAACGTTCAAGTTTTGTCTTCGGAAACAGCCGAAGAGAGTAACGTTATTCCGAACTATTTTTTATTTCTTCTTTTATTGTTTATCAAATTAATTCATATGAATGCCGCTGAAATAAAATTAAATACTTTATTCGGTATCTAAAAGATCAGTTCCTTGACCTTAATGTTTTTATTTTCCATCTGATAATTTGATAAGACATACATAGAACATGTCGTGTTTCTTGATTGATGCACTATTGAAAATTATCTGGTTTCCATTTTAATTTCTTTTAATTCGAATTACCTTCTATTGAAACACTGGAACTTATTAAATCGAGTTTAGGGGCAACAAACATCGATAAGTACTGATCAATCAATGATCGAGCTAACTTTTTAAAAACAAAATGGCTGCCAAGATGGCGGCGCCCAGGGCTGGAAGAAATTTTTTTTGGCCTTAGTACCCCTGATTCAACTTTCATTTTTCACTGATTTTCTTATATATACGTGTTACCATTAATCCTCGCTTCGCGAGGCGGGCTTCGCCCGCCTCTCGCTGCGCTCGGTATTACGCCAAAAGTAATTGTTAGATTCTAAACATTGATTACTTTCTAGATATATTTTATTTGTCAAAAATGGACAAAACTCCGAAATCTGTTCCTAATTTCCTACATAATTCTTTGAAAATAACAGTTTAAAACATTTTTTAACATTGTGTTTACCAAAACTTTTAGCCCCGGTACACCTTATAAAACAAAGCTATTGTTATGAAGCATCATTGAAAGAATTTATATCTTAAATCGGTTTGCGACGATGATTGAAGATGCGACTTAGTAGAAGACGTCATTTTACTGATCCTGTAGGTATATATTCTTATTTCACAGGCTGAATAAGATGTTTCTGAAGGAATATGAGCAAACTTTTCAAAAAATTGTTTCTCATTTTTAATTCATATTAACATGATCTCCATCGGATTATGTATTTTTTTCACTTGTATTTAATAAAAGCAAAACAATGGTCAGGCACAATTCATTTTTCAATAATACATGTACTGCCTTTTTTAAAAAAGTAATGGAAAATACTGCCTTTTAAAAAAAAGTAATGAAAAACAAAAATTATAGTCATGCAGAATTATGTCAGGGTTATAGGACATTACCCATCTCTCTCTCTCTCTCTCTCTCTCTCTCTCTCTCTCTCTCTCTCTCTCTCTGTGATTTTTTTCTCTTGATGATTATAGTCATTTTTAGACTATTTTGATCTTCTTTTAAAGAAGAAGAGCTCTGTATAGAAAAGTTGCCTTTTAAAGGTAATATATCTGGGTTTTCCTTCATGCGCGGATCCAGAAAATTTTCTGGGGGGGGGGAGTGTGGGTGGGTGGGTCCGACGGTTATTTGAGTTTGCCGGGGAGTCGGGGGGGGGGGGGTTCCGAGGCATATTTGTGGAATTCTATAATGTATAAATTTAATGAAAATTTGAATGTTTAAGGGGGGGGTGTCCGGACCCCCTACCCCCCTCTAGATCCGCGCATGTTCTTTACTAGTAAATAATACTGTTCATTGCATTATGAATTAAAATTCAAAATTGAAGGTAGATCTGACGGTTAATTTGTTGACCATCTAGCCTCCTTAAATATAACTTAATGTTTTTTTTCGTCCTTTTTAATGTGTTTTTTTTTCTTCACGATCAGAACACATGTTACGTATTAAACCGGCGTAAGTCCTCTCTTATTCAAACATTAATCTTATATTTAAAAATATGTCGTTTTAAAAGTATACGGCAATACAATATTATATAGTTATCATTATTTCAATTTACATGTGTAGCATACGAGTTTAAGTTGCAGATGATTACAAGACATTTGAATTAAACAGTTAAAGCCATTATGTTAATGCTGAAAACTTACGAACGTAACGCTTACAAACGCTAGTTTAAAAGTTGAATTCCTTTATATAAGTTTAGCTACAAGTGTCTAAAGAATCAGAGGAGGTTACCTCTCTTTGTTTGAATACTTGATTTTGTCGAAGACATTTAATTGTAATAAAAACTAACCTCTCAATAACATCGACAAAAAAACATAATTTAAATAACAGATTGCAATTTACATACAATTTACATATATCTGAGTGGGGGTGAACTTCAACTCAGAAACAAGTGTCTGGATAGAATATAATCGCCAAAATACAATTTTTTGAACCTATAACGTTATAGGCCCTAAATTCAGCTTTCAGTTTAAATTTTAATGCAATTATATGCACTATATAGTTATTTTCATCGCACGAAATTATTGTATTTTTGCAAGAAAATAGCCTAATTTTTGTTTTGATTCTTATTGGCGAAAACTTTCTGGATTTGGATTTTCCCGGGTATCTATATGACGTTATTTTTAGAATTAGGCCTAAAACCGGAAATACTCTTCACCCTGACGTCACCATTAGCATAATGGAATCAATCGTCAGCCATTTTACTTAGAAAGCCACAACAAAAAGTCTACTGAAGACAACAACAAGAGTGTTTCTCGTTTTTACGAGAATATAAAATGATGAAGACACTATGGGTTATAGGGGCAACCCTTATTCTTATGGATTTTATATCTGGAATGTCAGGTGAGTAAATATGTGGCCGAAAACACAGGTGCGCTTAGCTTAATGAAGTGCAGTGTGTGTTGTCAATTTCAGGGCATGTAATGCTCATCATTTTGTGCCTCATGCGTTGTATATAAGACCTACATCGTACGATTGGGAACGGGTTGTAGATATAAGATGGTGTGTATACTTATTTTTTAATTAAAATCTAAAATACTAGCTTAACCTGAGTATTTCAGTATTGGGTAATTTTAGTTCCCAGCAATCTTTCATTGTTTTTTTATTTACATTATCTAGTTGAATTAACCGGTCTTTTAACCATGATTTGAAGATAGTATAACAAGGTGTTGTCACAAAAAGATTAACTTTTTCGCAAAAATTGGTATTTTATTAACATATTAATTATTAGAGTAAAAGGAATACTTTACAATAAATAAGTAAATTGTTTTTCCGAAAATTTCTCAGATATACTGAATATAATTTTGTTGTGAAAATGTGAACTTGTGCAAAACATTACCAAAAAGAAATATTGACATCTATATTCTGATTTACTGTGTAATGAATATACAAATTGTAGGTTGTTTTATGAACATCATTAATATTGATACTTGACAGTTTGCATTCCAAGAAGCAGAAAAAAAATCAATAACATTAATCAATAAAATATGTAGTAAAATATTAAACAATATATCTTACTGCAACAAGTGAAACTATTTTATTCCTATGAAATGTATAAATCATTTCGAGTTTAAAATAACGAATTTTTACAGCACAGCTGGCAAATATTTACTGAAAATTACCATAGTATGTTTGATTTGATTTATTTTTTTAAACAGAAAGTTTAGTGTATTGTCCGCTTCATGTATGGATGTACATGTAGTAGCAAGAAGTATCTTTTTGGTGGTAATTTTTTTTTTTTTTTTGGGGGGGGGGGGGGGGAGGGGGGGTAACCAAAAGTCATAGTATTTGTATGTACCACTCAATCATGTGTAAATCATTAACCTTTCTGTGTTCTGTAAACCTCTGATCAGGGTCTGGTAAGTGTTTAGGGAAATGATAGCTGACAGGAGATAGGAGATATGATACAGACATCCAATTGCATCTATGTCAGACATCAAAGAGAAAGGGGCAACCTTGTTAACAACACCACTAATATCTTTTGGAAATACATGTAGATGTACAGGTTTTTTTTTCTTGTGTGCTGTATACTGATTGGTTCATTAACCAGGGAAATTATTTTGTCAGTGGTCATACATTTGTGATCTTTTTATGTAATTGGTTAGTATTATAATGATTTACTGATGTATTATATGTCTGGAATACATCTTACTGGTAGATCTTCTATTATTCAGAATTCTTCTTTTCCTTTATTTCTTTATGTTTTGAGACAATATAAAACTCATGGCACGCAAGAAGGAAATCAATATTTTCTTGATAATTATTTTGACTTTGTCTGCTATTAAATAACATGTCCCCATTGATTTAATTGTGTATGTCACAAAAGAATCTAAGACAAGAATATCTCTTGATTTATAGTTCATAAGGATGAATTAATGAACCTTAATTTATTTTTTTTGGTCATGAGAGCTGCATAGAATAGAAACCTTACGATATGCTTTGGTATATAACATTGTATGTTGGTAGCTTGTCATTTTAAAGATTTTTATTATCAGTTACCATCAGAGAGAAGAAAAAAAGCCTACCTGCCTTTGAATATTTAGGAAGATTATCAATGATTACACATAGAACTCAAAATTAATTTAAAAGGACATTTTTTGTTCACTAAAGTTGCACCAAGAAATGCCCAAATAGATTTAATAATTCTGAGTAAAAGAATATTCCTGGTGGTACTTGCTAACCCTGAGTCATACTTATATAGGTGATTCTAGGTAGGTTCGCATAATGTATGTAGGTGGATGGTCCTATCTATCAAAGGCCTTTGTGTATCTGACTACAATAGTCCCCCAGGGAAGGGAATACACACAAATTTCATGAATGAAGTCAGCCCATGCAGTCACTCTGTGTCTGACAATTCTTGTCTTGAGGGGGTTGATTGTCCTAGCTAGCTAGCTACTCGAGAAACTTGAGTTTTGATAAATTCATAAGATCAAGAAACATAAATTAGCACCTGCATGTGGCATTTGTTCATTTTCAGGAGTGTCTTAATATGCATGTCTTTGTTTTTTCCATTTGTTGTTAATTGAAGGTTTTATCCCAAAGACAGGTGTTAGATAAATAAATTGGAATGAACATCACTGTAAAGTAGAACTAAATGTGTGCTTTATACATGTATGTACAATATAGTTAATATGCCCCTCGACAAATTGAGAAAATAAATGTTGAATTAAAACTGAAATGCTAATTAACAATCATTTTTTCCAAGATGAATATGACTTGCTAGGTATTAAAGAATGATGCTGGCATTACTGTTTTTTTATTGTTGTTTTTTTTTTGAAGCGGTAGAGATGTTTGATCAAATCTAATATTTTTTAAAACCTTGCAATTTAAAAAAAGATGCTCTCTCAGATTATCATAATCTTTTTTAACGTTTTCAAGAAATCATTGAATTTTTTTAAAGCATTATGTTAACTAAATAAACCTCCCTGTTTTTATAGGGCTACATTTTAAGTCTAGTTTCATAAAAATCTTTTGAATTGCATACTTTTCTCATGCTGCAAATGTAGAATGCCATAGGTGCACATGCATACCAATTAGCCTTGTGATGAATGTGATGCAATCCATTCAAAATGCTGTTTTCAAAATTCTTTTGCCCCAGTTTTTATTCTTAAAGTTGAGACACATAAATTATATTTCTTTAAAATGATTGCATGAGTCATCTGGGTATTGAAAGGATTAAATTCAGCTGCATATGCTAATTCTTCTGTAAAATCCACCATCATTGAATGTCTTTATCATTATCCAATGTCCAAACCAACAAAACCTGTAAAAAAACCTTAAGATATCAATATCTCATTCTGGATGGACTGATATTAATTTTTGATTTTCAACTGAATTTTCATTATTTTGGCATGTATTAAATCAGATTTTTTATCTGGTTATAAGAGAGGGTTATTTTGAATACCCGGTAACACTGTGGGGAGTTTAATGAAGATCTGTTGAATTTTAACAAACTGTAATCATTTCTGAGTCTTTTTGTCCCAATTAAGTTCATATTCTGAATCCTTATTTTCTGTGATAAAAGTGACTTAGTGTTTAAGAAAGAGGAAGTAGACTTATTTTGAGAAGAATTAATACTATTTTATTTTTAAAATCCTTTATGTTGGGTAAAACCTGCATCAATGCAGTATAATTATTAATAGGTAGCTACATTATACAAGTTTTCCAAAATAGCAGTTTTTATTTCCTTCTTCAGAGCCTAATTCACATGATCCAGTGATAAACTCAAAGTTAAAGAATGGCAGGGGACTTCCAGTCTTTCATGGAAACGTCACAGAAGGAAGTCGGGTAGTCCAACTCGACCAGCCACTGAAAGCTACAGACCAGGATGTACAGGGAGGGGCAAGTAAGTGATTGACAGCTCATCTTGAGCCCATGCTATCTGCAAATATTAAAATCTGTTGGAGTTTTTTTTTTTCCTTCACACTTTAAATTCTTATTGATATCATATCAGGTATTACTAAGGTATTGATTTTGTTGCTCAGTGGCATTTCAGTTTTGTAACTTGTTTTTAAAAAAAACACTATTAAAGCTATATAAAAAAAAATTGTTCCCCACACCAGTGTTAGATTTCAGTCAAGACCATAATAATATGTGAGCAATGATTTGATTACAAGTTAACACAAAGTTCAGGCCATTTTGCCTGCTTTCAGTAAATGTCATTTAGGCTTTTAAAGTTTTGTGAGCTAATGACCTGTTGAAGCCAAATTTGCTCCGCTCTGTAAATGTCTAGAGAATAGGCAACACTGGGGCTGTATTGATTTTTGATGTTTTTTACATTTTCCCCTTCCCAAACCAAATATGCACTTAGATAATGCAGTAACTTGTTGGTACATTGCAGTTTTTGGAATCTATGGTTAAATGTTTTGCTTTAACCCCTCTAGAATCGTGTTCAGAATTGATTTGATATAAGTATTGGTAAAAATTTTTGTAAAGCTAGAAGTGTGTTGTTGTACTTAATTGACTTCGCAATATTTCACTTAGGAAAGAGACTTGATTAAAGCTCAAAATTTTTAAAAAATTTTATTTTATTTCTCCTTGTTAAATCTCTAGAATGATAAATGTGGTTGTCTTGAATGCTTGACCAAAGTTTAAACATCAGAAGTCAAGTTACAAGCGAGATACAGAGCTTGTTTTTTTTGTTGTTTATATGTAAACATTAAATATACAGAATACTAAAATGAGAGAACTGAATGATATATAAGTAACACCAGTATTCTCCTATTTTTATCACAAAGAATTTTATTTTATTGTTCTCTGAAATTGTTTACCAGTTATCATATTAAAAGTTGCCTTTGCCCATTTAAAAGCTTTTTCTGTAAATATAAAGTTTTTATAAAGGTTATATTGTAAAAATCTCAACTTTAATTTGGCCAATTATTCATATTTGCCCCTTAAGGATATATACTAGTAATGCATGGCTTTTTAAATTAAGATCATACCAGAAACAGATATTTAGTCATATTTTGAATAAATGTCTTTGAAGTGGGCCAGAAGTAATTTCATGCATAATGACTTCTGGACAGTTGATGAGGCTTTAAATAATGTTCTTGGCTTCATAATTTGTAAGTTTACAAAGTCGCAATGATAACCTGGAGCCATGCATTGCAGATCTAGTTGAACGAATTTTTGAGAAGTTTAATGAGTTTATTGCAATCATGATGTGCATTCCATTAGTTTTGTTCAGGCAGAATTCTTAAAATTTTTCGAATCATATCTGTGCCAATGTATTTATGTAAATTAGTGCAAGTGATTTATGTTCGCCTGCTGTCATGGCGCCTGTATAGTTTCTTCATAGGAAAAAATAAGAAAAATTTAAAAAAAACTCTTAATTTTTATGTGCATGCATGAAATGCAAAACACCCAAATGGAATTTCAGTTATTCATGTAATAGAAGATGTCATGATTTTATTTGTTTTTGAAAAAAAAAATTTTTTTTAATTGTAGGATTTATATGTGGATACAGAGTTATTTCCCCTCGCAAAAACATTCCATTTACAGTGGAACTGCTAGACAGAACCACTGGGGAGGCACAGGTGAAAGTGGCTGAAGGTCGAAAGGTCTCATTCGAAAAGCGGAAACGCTACAAGTTCTCCGTAATTGCATACGATTGTGGACAACCTGCCCGCGAATCAAACAGGTAATTCAAGTTGGTCTTCACAGTCCATTAGCCAGGTGTATGAAGAACAAACAAAAACTTTTTGACAACTGAAATTTTCCATTTTTGGAGAAGATGATACCTCATGGTACATGTACCTTGACTATTTGATAAAAATGTTCACAATAGCCAAGATTTTAAAAGCTAAATAATGAATCATACCCCTGAAAATGCATTAGACTGATAAACCCTGATGGAATTTTATGCAGAAGATATTATGTGATTATTGCAGTTAGAAAAAAAACCCAAATTATATTTGTTAGTGCCCCCCATTGGTTGACCTTTAAAATGTTTTTATCATAGACTTGAAAACGATCTGAAATATTTCCTGAGTTGGGGGTATATCAATATTTGAAGAGTGTCAGGTTTTATTTTTCTCCTGTATGCGTGCATGGACACAAGGACTGACCATTGGCTTGGCTGTTGTGTTGTATTGATTCAGCCTTCTGGAGTCCTTCTATGTAATCAAATGAACAATTGTCAATTTCCAGGCAATAAAACGACAGATTTCCCGTCATTGATCAAATTAACTGGGAAACTCAAATCTTTTTGCACTGTCAAATGTCGGAGAGACTGACACAATGGAATGTTTTTACTGTTAAATAGAGTCATCTACCGGTATCGTACATTGACCGATAAAGGTTTAAAGTACGGCGGTGTAAATTATAGTAATTTATGTAAGTTATTAGAAAAAATTGTTCCAAATGACATTTTGAATGACGAAAATTACAGATATTTCACACATACATTGTAGAATACCTTTTATTACATTTCTTTAGTAAAAGTTAAATTTAAAGAAAAAAATTAGTTCAAGCTTAAAATGAATTATGCAGGATGTCTGCCATAGATGTAGTATTTTTGTGCATGCAAATACATACATGTACATTAACCCCCCATGAAAAAATATGCCTATTTTTCACTTGTTTGTTTTCCATTGATTTCCAGTAAAATAGTAAGCTAGCAACAGATTGATTTCTCACTGGGGAACTAGCTGCTCTGTTTAATAAGGCCCATTTAATACAAGCTGACTTGGGAAACTACATAAAAACTGAAAAAAGAAAGGCAGGTTTTTTTCACAAGAAATTAGAAGGATGGTCATTTAGAGTGAAAAAGAATTCAGTTCTACAGAAAGCTGCTATTGATTTTTGATGGCAGATAGGAAAGTTGATCAAGTCCGGTGTTCATCAGAGGTTTCCTTTCCCCACTGGTAGAGAATCAATTTGGATGTCAAGTTTCATGAAACTTAATGCAGCTCTATAGGTCTTCCAAATCGTGATCATGATGAATATATCATATTTACGCTGTCTATATCCTTGCATGCTGGTAAAGTTTCCGCAGAAAGAGTTATTAGGAGGGCATATCTATCACTATTTAGGAACACAAGTACATGTACATGTATTGTATGCAGCAAACACATGTATTTTAATGTAGGGCTTTCCCTTCCCTTACTTATAGACTAAGATTATAGCTGTGAATAACTTTTTAGTTAGGAAGCATAAATGAGTTTAATACATTTTTTTTTAAAAATTGAAATCAGTCCCCCATCTGCTAGAACAATCCATTCGATCTCTTTGTTCATTCAAAAGCTTCTTTTGATACAGTGCATATAGTACAGGTACATATACATGTAGTATTATACCATGTTAGAGATATGGTACTTTTATAGTAATATTTTTATTAATGAGCTTCACTTTAAAAATTTTTGTCATTTTAAGTGTGCGTTTTGCTTGGGGAAAAACTATTACCCGTTATCGCTAAAAAAAAAAAATTTTCATTAAAACTTGGATACATGTAAAAGTACCAAGCAGTCAATGTGGTCTTTTGTAATTTAGTTACAAATTTGGTATAACCAATGCATGACATTGATCTTCTAACCTCTATACTGATGCGTAGTAAATTATTGAATTTGAGAGAAGAGGAGAAAAGAATTGTGTTTATAAGTAGACAACTGAATTAATCAGACAGAATTGAGACTTATAAGCATGTGGGCTCGTAAACATCTGACAAGAAGGCTGCCTAAGTAGTTCCTAATCGGAAGCAGGGACGGCGTATGGCTGGAATAGCCCAGACACTTTCCTCACCAATTATAATTATTTTTGTGTATTTATGGTGTGAAGTGAATACTTTACTACATTGTATTGGTTTGGTATCGATTCTATGGCCAGAAGATAGAAAGGCAATAAAATTTGTCTGAGCAGAGGATACACAGCTGATAGAGGGGTCAATAACGCAGTCAATAGCGAGAAAATGAAAAACGAGGGTTTTAGGCAGCCAATATCAGAACATGACTCGGGAGTGGGGGGGGGGGGGGGTGGTCAATTTGGTGAAAATGGAGCTACTGCATCATGTTCCTTGTCAGCAGATAGAGTGAATGGAATGGCTGGAATCTTTTTGATGATATTGGGTTAAGGGGGAGGGAAATAATACCAAGGGAAAAATTCTACCCATTATAAAACATGTGGAAATTGATTTGCGATATAGGGACTGATTGGTGATAAGGGTAAAACATGGAATTTCTTGCTCAAATCAGAGTTTTACAGGATATGAACCTTCACAGGACAAAAATACTGTTGAAAATTCAGGAACAATGCATTTGATGTAATAATATGGATATGTGATACAATAACATTTTTATCTATATTATAAAATAGCTAATGTAACAAATAATATCATTTATCTTACGACATAATGCAAATCTTTTTGATGATATATTTATGTAAAATATAGCAAAAATAAGAAAATTATATCACGTTATATGACATGATGCAAATCTTTTTGGTGCCAGACTTATTAGAGACAGTATATTTATTACAAAGTATCATGTTCAGTAGAATAGTATCCATAGTAACAGATATTGAAATGTGAATTTAAGGTTTAATATCTTATCTATTTTGTAGAAAACAGTTTTACCTACCGTGTATTCTTTAGATGAACTTTGCATTAAACATTGAATTTATCTTAAATCTTTGGAGGAAAACCCCCCAACCTTTGGTGTTCATTATTGCTGATCAGATTTCTTGACTTCTTCCATTTTTTTCCAGAGCTATAATTTTCATCCACATTGAAGATGTTGACCGCTTCGCGCCAACTTTCGATAAGCCTGACTATGAGGTGGATATGGAGGAGGATAGATTGTATGACCCCTTGATGACCTTGCACGCCCACGACAAAGACAGGTCAAAGCAGTTCAAGGAAATTTGTGACTACGAAATAAAGAATCCATATGTGCCATTTACCATTGATAAAAATGGTGGGTTTGTTTTGTATAGAATACCATGGTACATGTATATCTGCCATGTCACAACGTTGAATTAAAAATTCAATCTCCTCAGAATCTTAAAAATTAATGTTACAGTAAAGGCTTGCATGGCTTAATCATTTGATTGTGAGGCAAAATGAATATTTCTGATGTGTTAATGGGTATGAATTTTAGTAGAATTAAAAACTAAATGTCACCATGTGTGTTTGGAAAGGACATTTTAATTATTACATGTAAAACTGCCGTTCAATAATATTTTCAAATGAAAATATATTGACTAAGTGGAGATCCTGAGCTATTTTTTTTACTGTATATGTAACTTCACATTAACATCAAAAACAGTTTGAAATGCCATGTGGAATGAAAATTTAAATATTAATGCCAACATCATAGACAGTGTGAAATAAAGTATGAAATACCAAATGCAACTTTGAAATTTTTTTTTGTTGATTCTAGGAAACATTAGAAACACACAGAAAGTCTATTACAAGGACAGACACAATTTTATTTTGAAAATCATCGCCCAGGACTGTGGAGGCAAACCATCCAAGGCAGTATTTGTCAACATCTTGGTCAAAGAGAAATGCAGGCCACAGTGGACAAGTAAGGGGAAAAAACAAGACAGATAATACAGCTGTATAGGAAGCAGTTTTTATAGATTGAAAACTTTAACCCTGTTGAGCTTGTACCTAGACCAGATTAGGATTAGGCCCACTGCTGTTTAATATGTAATGATTATACAAGCGAGACTACTGAAGATAAAGTTGATAAGTATGACCTGTAGAGTAACAAAAGAGGATCAAGATTAAATTAAAATCCTAGGGAGAGGATTATTTAGAATCAAAGTAATCTTGTGTTCCAAAAGGAAATGAATGTCATAAATGAAAAAAAAATGAGATAAAAATGAGATTTTTAGTAGTAGAATTTTGTTTAAAACTTTGTTTAAACGGATTATAGGAAAGGGGAAGGGGGGGGGGGGGGGGGGTGGCAGTATTTAGAAAAGAGCTGAAAGTAATGAAAATTTGAAATTAATTAGATGTTAACCTAAGTATTTATCAGTACCTTCTTTTTTTCTCTCTTGATCATTTTACCACAACACTAATTTTCCCCATTGACTTAAAAGTATCCTCTCTGTTTAATTGTCTTGCTAGATTTCCCAGAACAAATACAGTATCTGGCCAACAGTGGTAAACAGAAGGTGGCCTCCGGGGCCAGCCTCCAGTGGTGTGACCACACCTGTGTCCCTGACCAGGTGACCCTCCAAATGCAACTGGCCACCAAACACATCGGCAAAGGCTGTGATAGGGATACCTACTCCATTACCTCACAGAGGAAACTGTGTGGTAAGCTTCTTGTATAATATTTAATACAATGTACTTTTTTTTTGCAACAACTGACTCTAAATCTTAAATACCTGTATTTAACCAATTTTCTTTAAACATTTTTTTTATTTTTTTTTAAAGTCATTGCAAAAAAAATTGAATAATTTTTTATGTCTATAGCACATTCAAAAATTCTTATTAATGAATGCTCTCCATTGACAAAAAATTTAATAGTTTTATATGTCTATAGCACATTCAAAAATTCTTATTAATGAATGCTCTCAATGACTTGTATATTGTCCTTGGCAGATAATTCACACCAGGTTTTCACCTTTTTACCTTGTTTATACTTTATATTGTTTTCTTCAACTGCATATTTTTCTCAAATAGCACTAATTAATTTTCAAATCTACAAGATCATAGACGCCCAGTGAAATATGAGATTCTTAATACATTGTCAACACCATCAAAGCCAAGTCTACAACAAAAGCTGATTTAAACAAGATTATATATTAGCAATCCAATCATTATTTTTCTTTTACGTACCATTCCAATGATGATTGATTTTACTATATGTCATATTTACCCAGGGATAACATTTAGTAATATGTGTTTGATGTGGCACCCTCTCAGGTGCAGAATTTTTCTGCTTATTAATAAATAATTTTTGATATCATATTTACATGTCAATAAATTGATAGCAGTA
This sequence comes from Magallana gigas, assembly GCF_963853765.1. Classification (NCBI taxonomy): domain Eukaryota; kingdom Metazoa; phylum Mollusca; class Bivalvia; order Ostreida; family Ostreidae; genus Magallana; species Magallana gigas. The sequence goes on along the minus strand of NC_088855.1, from coordinate 28,501,190 downwards.
TGGCAAGTCTATCCCATGGGGATACTCTTGATAGGTAATGGAAATTTTTACGCAGTAAATATGAATCTGTGTTTATTAAGAATATTTCTGTATCATCAATATTTCAGAGGTATCTCAGAATTTTAATCTTTTTATTATAAAGATTATGTAAACAAGTTTTTTTTTTTTTTTGTTTTTTTCCGTGTACTGGATTGGGATGGAAATTGGATATCTCAGAATATAGAATTTCATTTTGCATGAAAAAAGATTACCAGTTACTTATTCTGGCATCTGTGAAATTTTGCAATCCTCTAGGTTTTAATGGAAACATAAAAAAAAAAAATCTTTGTTACATTACAGCACGATTTAACAAAGTGATATTTTTTGAACACCAAAGAACTGGCAATTTTGATTCCTAATAACTATTATTTGTTATATCCGAATAGATTATAAAAGAATTCTAGAATAAAAAAAAAATTAATAATGAAACTGACTTTGCTGTAAGCATGAATTTATTAACTTGGGTTTGCTATAACAATGTTATTATTCTGTACAATTATTATGTGAGATTGATTTTTTTTTTACAGGTAACCAATTTCAACTGTATTAATAGTGCAGTTTAATTTTGTTTTATTTTGTCAGGTGCCAATGACCGTAGTGTGGACCTCCTTCCCTCCCCCAGTCTCACCACTTCCTGGACCCAGTACCTACCCACCGACGACGGCAAGGAGAGTGACCAGGTGTTCTACTTTGACGGCGAGAGCAACGCTGTGGAGGTCCCAGAAAACCGCTTCAACCACACGCTGCGCAAACACTTCACCATTATGACCTGGATGAAGCACGAGCACGCAGAGCTGAAGGACAAGAAGTATCGCAAGGAGCACATCCTGTGCATGTCTGATGGGGAGAGTAAGTATCGACATAATTCAAGGCTCTTGTCTGGAAAATCAGGCTTGAACAAGTGTTATATTTGTTGATGTTTTGTAAAAAGATCTTTTCAGTTTACAAGCTAAGATTGAAAAGTTTTATTGATAGATATTTATTATTTTCAAGTTCAGATAGATTTGATTATGAAGGAAAGTCACAGATGTGATTTAAAAAAAAAATTGATTTTTTTTTCGGTGTGCTTAATACAGACATGAACCGTCATCATTATTCCCTGTTCGTACACGGAGATAAACTGGTTCTCCTGCTGCGTAGGGAGGCAGAGGACGCCTCGGATATGGAGGTCTTCAAGCCGGCGGAATGGAGATGGAAAATCCCGGAAATCAATCAGAGAGATGAGTGGCATCATTATGCCATCAGCATGAATTTCCCACACGTTAGTGTCATTACAGGTCTTACACTTCCTCTACAGACGATAATTGCTCTATCAGTTTCTCATCATATTCTGAAGACTTAAGATAATTCTTGTCATCAATTCATGAAAATTACCATGGCTCTATTTTAATTTTTTTTTTTTTGCTGTCCTTGAAAATAATACATTTACATTGAACCAGTTGTAAAATCTTGAAACACTAAAGAGATGAACAAATATGACTGGGTATAGTTACTTTTAATGGCTCAGTTTGTTTCTTTGGAATGGTAGTAAACTGTCTGATGAGTACCTGTCAGAGAACAATTCTCCTAATTAGTTTTTAAGTTCATTCTTTAGAATTGGATGTTACAAGAGTACAAGTTTTATACAAGATATAATAGTATATGTATAAACTTGAAGTTTCAGCATTTCATCCTTGTCTGTGTGTTGTAGGTCCAGCTTTACGTGGATGGTAACATGGTTATTCCGGACGATGACAACTCAGAGGTTGTTGATGACTGGCCTCTCCACAAGACCAACAAAGTTCAGGACACCAAACTTATAGTTGGAGCATGCTGGGAAGGTGTGTACTCAACATCACATCGCTCATTATTGAATTAGTACATTTATCCCCTTGATTGGACCTGGACAACTAATTTCATCCAGGATTAAGATATAGAAATAAACACTTCAATTTTATTTTTCATCTGTATTAATGAAAAACATTTTTTTTTAATCAGGTGGTCATCATAAATTCAACCACTATTTCCGTGGTTACCTGGCTGGTCTGTCCGTCTTGAAGGGCAAGACGGAGAGTGAAAGAGTGATCAGGTGTCTGAACAACTGCCAGGAAAACTTGGACTTCAGTGCTCTCAGTGCCATGCACAGTGGAACAGTAAGTTGTTCTCTCTGACTGTCATGTCTAATTTATAAATACTTTTAGTGTGATGCAGAATTTTCTTATCTGCTTTATTGATATTTGTTAATTGAATATGTTTAATTGAATATTAGACCAAAAATTGTAGGAGTACATTACGTAGTTATGCTAATGTTTGAATTGTTTTTCCTTTCAGACTGTAAGCTTCAATAGAGAAATGACAGACTTCAGAATTCAGAGTAAAAATGCATCTGAAGTACAGGCTTTATTGAGGGAAGTACACTACATCAACAGCAGGAAATTCCCCACCCCTGGCCGAAGAAATCTCACAGTGACAACTGCAATTCAGTAAGTCTATCATATTTTTTTAACATCTTCATGAAACATAATACTGCATAAACTTATTCTCTTGTACTGGTCGTCTTATTGTGTTGAACTTTCATCCGTAATTGTCAATTTCAGTTGTGGATCGACCGAGATATTCCTCCCAGTGGTTCAAAGCTATATCCTGGTCAGGCCAGCAGCTGAGCCCTCCATCACCATCCGGGGTAGATCCACCCTCAGTAGCACCGTTGACAAGCTGAAGGCTGGGGTACCCATTTTCGAGGACATCAATATTTCTGTAGATTTCGCTGTTGAGAACACAGAGGGCAAGGTGAACCATATTCTTGGAAAGGACGAGATTCAAGGAGATGGTGACCATAACATTGAGCTCGGCAAGGAAGAAAAACTGCAGTTGAAGTTGGAAAAGAAGAAGGCAAAACGTGAGGACTCTATTAAAAACAGATTTTTTTTCTTGCACTTTTCAAACATAAATTCCAGTAAAATTTTGATAATATGGAATGATATGATTTTCAGTTTTCTCAGTTCTTTTATTTTTGCTCTAATGTTTATTAAAATTTTTTATTCCTGTTGTAGAGGACACTACAAGCAAGGTATCTGATGCCCAGTTTATTCTCCTGGACTCGTGCACAGTGAAAGCAGAGCCTACCCTGGACCTGCTGCATGAGAGGCTGGAACTGCCCACCATGATCATGAACGAGTTCAACATGAAGATCGAGGGCACTCAGACCAGGGAAGGACTGGTGATCTCGAGTGAGTGTAGTTTTCAAGACCGAGTTAAAAAAAAATTAATTAATTACCAGTAAATCTATGTAAATTTCTTTGTTTTGAATGGATGTAGATTACCTTGTAAACACAATCACACCTTTCAGATGCTGATAACATTGAGAACTACATTTTGGTGCTGAGGGGAATACGCTATGTCCATGAGAAGGATACAGCCTTCAGGGACCGCAGCTTCCATCTGTCTTGCTCTTCGCAAAATGGTCGTTTCAGCAGCAATGTTATGGATGTCAAGGTATGTAAACATACATTTACAACTTCTTTCACTGATGACAAAATCATCTTTTGAGCGAGAGGTAGAAAAATTAATGCAATAATTACCAGTATGTATCTTTTATGATAATTACTATATAAACTTTGATATTGATGCAGATCATGAAGAGCCATGAGGAGAACAATGTGGTGCTTCCCATGAGAGCTCAGCAAGCTGTTCAGCACATCCAACTTCCCTCCGTGAGTGGTACCAGCAACATGGCTATTGGATCAGCTTCTCCCAGTAAGTAACACAGTACAGCCAATGTGGGCACTGTCGAGAAGAAACCCTCTTTGGTTTCATAATTACATGTAGAGGCTTTCTCGAATAACCTCCATACAAAGAATGAATCTCTGTCAAGAATTAAAATCTTTGCATATTTATACCCCCCGCAAACGAAGTTTGGGGGGGTATATAGGAATCACCTTGTCCGTCTGTCCGTCTGTCCATCCGTCTGTCCGTCTGTCTGTGCAATCGTGTCCGGTCCATATCTTTCTTATAGAGAAACATTGGAAGTTCTTACTTCACACAAAGATTGCTTATGACCTAAGGATGTGTCATGACCTTGACCCAATGTCATTTGGGCAAGGTCAAGGTCACTGGCAGAAAAAATACAAAATCCGTGTCCGGTCCATATCTTTCTTATGGAGAAACATTGGAAGTTCTTACTTCACACAAAGATTGCTTATGACCTAAGGGTGTGTCATGACCTTGATCCAAGGTCATTTGGGCAAGGTCAAGGTCACTGGCTGAAAAAATACAAAATACGTGTTCGGTCCATATCTTTCTTATGGAGAATTATTGGAAGTTCTTACTTCACACGGATTGCTTATGACCTAAAGGTGTGTCATGACCTTGACCCAAGGTCATTTGGGCAAGGTCAAGGTCACTGGCAGAAAAAGTGCAAAATTTGTGTCCGGTCCATATCTTTCTAATGGAGAAACATTGCCAGTCCTTTATCCACACAAAGATTGCTTATGACCTAAGGTTGTGCCATGACTTTTATCCAAGGTCATTTGGGCAAGGTCAAGGTCGTTAGGAAAAATAGTGCAAAATTCGTGTCCGGTCATTATCTTTCTTATGGAGAAGCATTGAATGTTCTAACTTCACACAAATATTGCTTAGGACCAAAAGGTGTGTCCTGACCTTGACCCAAGGTCAAGGTCACTGGCAGAAAAAGTGCAAAATTTGTGTCCGGTCATTATTTTTCTTATGGAGAAGCATTGAATGTTCTTACTTCACACAAATATTGCTTATGACCAATAGTTTAAAAAAAAAATAGAGCAGTTGTTATTTATAGAAAATGGACGGTGAAATAGATTCATCCAATATTTTCTATAATTAGAAAAATACACGCATTATGATTTTTATCTTAGCGGGGGGTATCAATTGTGAGCTTGCTCACAGTACCTCCAGTTAAATATGGCTTAATGTTTGACAAATTTTTCCTCTTGTGTATACAGATGTAGGTATGATAGCCATCATTGTTGTGTGTGTTGGTTTCCTTCTGTTCATGATAATCCTTGGGGTTATCAGGATCCGCGCTGCCCACAGACGGACACAGGTGGTGCAGGTGGAGCCAGAGATGGAGTGGGACAACGATATGAACATCACCGTCAATCCCATGGAACAGGAGACCCAACCCCTTCATGTGAGTATTATCCATGTCAAATTCTACATCTTATGGATACTTGACTACGTACATTGTATATCCCTGATTTTCAGACTTCTAGATCTGGAATAAATTCTGTAAATTCCCTGGCAGTAATAAAATGCGAAAATAGATGTGTATATACAGTGTAGTTTCTTGGGATTTTTTATGTCGCGTTGTATTTAATAAATCTCTGATGTTGGCATGGAATATGCCTTTGTATTAATTCACATATTTAAGCTTCAAAAGAAACAAAATTTAGCTACAGTACTGTGTATTTTTTTGTTTAAGTTTGTCAATTTCCTTGTGTTTTCAGGTTTTCGATTATGATGATGGTGTCGGCAAATCCATGCGAGATGACAGTGACTCAGAAGATGACTGTAGCAGCTATCACGATGATGAAGACGATGAATCTTCGGATGAAGAGACGGTGCCCAAAAAAGAATTGGAGTGGGACAATTCAATCTAAGGAGCTACAAAAAAATCAAACATTATCATTGAACGAACTTGGTATTTTTGGGTTTTTTCTTTTCGTAACTGAACTTAAATGAATCCCACCGAGTTAAAACATTTTGTTGCAATGTTTAGAGAGAAGAAAAGAAATGTTTTATTAGTGGCATTTTCGAATTTTATGGAGTCATATTTTTTCTTTAATTGTATTTAAATTTGATTATAATCACATCATTCACAGTAGAAATTACCAATAATATGGTAAAAAAATATTCTCATGTTTTTTTTTCTAAATTGTTGACTGGAGCTGTTGTTAAGATTTTTGCTGGTACCTAAGAAAAAAAAAATCATATCAATTACATCCCCGTTGGTAGGGTTTAGTTGCTATGGTGAAGTTTTGATGCTTTAATGTCTAGGCTCTCTTTATGTCATTTTACGTGTTGTGTTTTACTCTGTATGGTGCTGTTATTTAACATAAGGAGTACTTTTTCCCCTCACAGACTTTTTCTTTTACGCAGGTGAAGTATAAAGGAATGTACTGTTTTGGCATACACTTTGATTTTTTTTTCTTTTTAAGATTTTATCAGTTGTAATCATAGGATCTTTTACTCATTTATTTTTTTACTCTTTTTCTCCCCACACTTTTTATCCTTTTTTTTTTTTTTTTTTTGATTCAAGAGTTGTGAATTTGTGTATATAGAATTTATAATAAAAATGTATATATATCATTAAAGAACTGGATGTGAATAATTTTTTGAATCCTTAAAACAAAGAATATATCATATTTTCTTATTTTGAGTTTAACTTTAAAGAATCACTTTTTACAACATTCCATTTTATTTATAGGTCAGTAATTGATAGTTTATACACCTTTCATATTTATTTTAACTTACTAAGTACATGTACATTAACTTTAGGAATTTTACACAGCAGGGCTACCCTGTAGGTTATGTAACAATATGTGTTGTGACTAATAATGTTTGTAAACAAAAAAAAAATTGTCTTTTCCATGCATAGCAAAGCAATCTCAACAAAGTATTTTCTATACATTGTATAACATATTTTCCTTGTATCATTAGAAATTGATTCCCTGAAAACAGTTGTAAACAATGATTCTGAGTTTGTTTATACATGTAGTTTTCAGTCATCATGGCTAAATTTTTGTCAGAAAGAAAAAATTATTTCTCTTTTTTTAATGCAGAGTATATGCCATGAATTCTTTTTTTACTACCTGTTGAAAAACATTATTAAATTAAAAGATATGGAAATTATTCTCTTTACCTCACTGGACATGCATGTAAGTAGATGAACTGACAGCAGTTAGAAGATACATAAATATTGGGAGAGTTTTTTGGTTGTTGAAGCTGGGTTTCAAGAGGATCTTGTCCATTCCATTAAAGAAAGTTTTGATTGATTTTTTTTTCCTTCGATCTTCTCATTCCATATTGACATTCATTCAGTTAGTCTTATGTTAGCAAGATCAATGTATATAAAAAAGCATGACAAAGTTTCTTCATTCCATATAAGACCCAATGCATGTATAAATATTTTTGATTTCTATGTGTATAGCTTGGTTGAAAGTAAATTAGGGGGAAAAAAAATAATTTCTTTTGCATAATAATTCAAGTTTTGCAATTTTGGATGAACCGATACATCATAAAGTGTAATGGGCATTTTTAGTTTCATATTAATCCGGCATTATTGTTGCTTATTTTCATATCTTTGTAAATTAGGCTTTTATGTTGCATATAACTTGTAACTTTTGAAATATTGGGATTTTTTTAAACATCACATTTTGTAATTGGCTGTTTGAACAATTTTGAATCAGAATTGACACAAACTTAAGTTATGTACACAGTGAAAACATTTGTTACTTTGGCGATATGGTGAAAAAGGCATGTAGTGTGTATCATTTTTATAAATAAAAACAGGCTATCATTTACATGTTTGTCTGATTTATTCATCAACAGTTTACATGGCTGACATCTGTAGTCAGTATTAAGGTGGCTCGATCGATCACTACACCTTGAAATAGTGTCTCAAGTCAGCAGAAAATTACTTTATTAGAATAAAAAGCATGATCCTTATGAAGTAATTACAAGTCCAAAAGGGGAAAAATATGCAATGTGCAATGAAAATAAGGTGTATGATTTTCAAAAATTTAATTCAGTAGATATGAACAAAAGCCTCGGGCAGATTATTTACGGCAGGTGTTTTACAAAGTTCAAGCTTTAAGATACTTGCTTTGTCAACATTGTTCTGGCTATTAAGTTAGTGTAAATTAGATTCTGAAATGTTGAACTGGTGAGTCGGACCTTCAATTGTAAATTGTTGTTCTCCATTGTACCAATGAGCGCAGTTTCTGCGATACATGTATATTTAAATGAATAATTCCTAGATTTTAGAGTTACTGAACTACCGTTAGAAATTCTTTTCAAAGAATTTGACAAGAAGACTTTATCCAGGTTGAAGGGTTTGCCTGCATGTCCGCTTTTTTTTTTTACAATGTATAAAAGAACAGCTGCATACATGTGGCAAACATTGAAAAATTTGGAAATATTAGGATGGTACACATAGCAATTGGGCTTAACTGCCTTTAAAGTCTTAAAACTTTGCTATGTTTCAAAAAGCCATACAACTCTATATGCAATAAGGGAAGAATCAAAGATTATAATTTTAATTATCAAAAAATCTAAGAAAGGAAGAATCCAGACTGTTGATAAAAGAAATACTTTTAGAAAGAAGAAAAATTCTCTTAATTTTCATTTATTTCTGAAAAATCCAGACGATTAAATTCCAGAGTAATGAAATTGAATACAGCTGCATATACAGAATGGAAAAATGATCACAAAACATCGGAAAGCACAGTTTTCAAGCATTGCCAGAAAGCACAAACGACCATTATAAAATTATTATTAATGAATGAACTGATTCTAGTGATAAACATTGATTAACAATTTGCACAGTTACATGTTATACAGCAACTATGAAAAGATTACATGCATATTATGCAACACTACAATACACTGTCACAAAGTTTTATATGCAAATCTGCATTACATGCATACCATAAATTGAATACATGCAAGATTTAAGCAACCATGATTGTACATGTGTGTACCATATACAATAGACTGAAGACAACTGTACATGTGTGTAAGTTATTCAGAAACCGACCTTTAATTCCATTTCGTTGAAAATTAATAAACAGGTCCATGGGTATAACTTGTTAAATTGTAACAAGTTCATGTCAAGCTTGTACCAGTAGTCTTAATTTATTGATGACTTACATTTAATTAATGCAGATCAATAAATATTCTTCATCATCCTGACAAAAAGTATTTATTTAAAACAGCTGTTAGATTTAAACAGCTACATTGTAAATGTACATGTACATACAGATCAATACAATTTGTTATTGCCAATTGAAGACTTTTTAATCAAAGAAAGACAACAGAAGAAAAAATAAATTAAAAAAAAGGTGTCATGATTTATAATCAAGTTATAAATACGGTATCAGTTTAATTCTTTCAACAGATTTTCATATACATGTATAACACTGCTCAGTACATGTATTACAACTTGTTAAATATAGAATATTAGGATGATATTCACGAAAGGCTCAAATCTAAAAAAAATTACAAAAATGAATTATTAAACTTACATTGCAATAACAAAACTATATCAAAAATGTCATAAATAAAATATGAGCACTCAAGCACAAAACAAAATATAATTGATTTTTCATTAAGAGCATTTTCATTGTAACGCAGTCTCTAAAATTTAATTCCTTATTTCTCATTAACAAATTCAAATCATAACAAATCAAGTACATATCACAGGAAAAAAAATTCATCTATAATGGTATTTTCTTGTGGTTTGTGTAGAACAAAGTGTACTGTTAAATTTCACTGATGGCATTTCAGCAGATTTGTCCTAAGTACTGGTATATAATTATTTTCAAAATTCCTTTTCATGCATCTTCATCACTGTTTGTTCTCTTCCACTCTATGAATCTTTTGGACCCAAAAATTTCTTAATAAAGCCATCTAAGGTTTTGTCCAGGAAATCAGCTTTGTTCCTGTATAATACAAACATACAAGTTGAATTGAATTTACAGGTAACAATTTTATATTTAATTTATTCAACATATGGAATGATAAATTGACTGAAAAACTTCATCAATGCTTGAAGCCAATCAAAGCTAAAGTTAACTCATCAATATTAAATGTTTCTTCCTTACCGTAGTGTCTTTCCTTTGGAGCTGATATCTTGCAGGCGAGAAATTTCATTGTCCAGGCTTCTGATTTCATCCTCTAGTCCCTGTTTGGATATGTCCACTTGGTTACACAGTCGAGCAAATGTGCCGCTCAGTTCCCTGCAACAGATGTGGATTGTTTTTTAGACACAATTGTGAGGAAAGCAGTCTTTCTGGTATATACTGTTCATGTACACATGTCTATAGTACTGTATTTTAATACACTAGTATGTGCAACAGTTTGGAATTTCGATTTTTACCAGTACAGGATAAAAATTTATTTTATTAATAATTTTATGATGTAACATTGTGTTTACCTACATGTATCTTGCACACAATTTAATTTTAACCCCATCTTATATTTCTTGGTTGACAATGAGAGTAAATGGGTTAAAAAAAAAACAACAAAAACTTCCTTTCATGCAGTATTAAGATGGTTCATTTAAAATGATGAATTTTAACAAAGAAACATAAGAGAATTTTCTTAATGCAAACAGAGCAGAGCAACAAGAGCATTAAACATTGGTCTTTTTTCACAGTTTCTTACTGTTGTACTTGGTGGCTACAGTTGGCACTGGTCAGATCCACAATCAGCTTGAGCTTGCTGGCCACGTAGTCCACGTACTGCCTCTTGAACGACCTCTCCTTGGCCTTGTTTGTCCACGTCATTCTCTCGTACAGGTACATGAGTCCGTAGAGGGCTCCCACGACAGCAATGATCCGCCAGCCCGTCACCTTGGCAACCTGTGATGGGAGAGCCATGAAGTCATGAATCAGTTAGGAAATTCAATTGCAAATAAAAAAGGTTTTAGCAATTCTGCTATGTGTCTGAACACAAATACTCCTTTTAAGAGCCCACCTAAGAAGAAGAAGTAGAAGAAGAAGAAATTGCTCACCATTCCGCCGATGATAACAGCTCCCATGGTTGTCCTGGAGGACACAGAAGCGAACGTGGTAATCACACCGACCAGGATCTGATTGTCCTGTGACTGGCCGAGTATAGGGCGGGGAATCTGTAAAAAGGATGGCCATGATTTAGAGTAAAATAAGACAAATTCTCTCATATCAGTTCTATAACTTTCATTGAATTTTTTTTTTTTTTGGTTAGACACATCCGATTTAAGGAACTCAATACTAAAAATTTTTTTTCAAACTAGAAAATAACATGACAACAAACACTTTACAGAAACTTACTGTATTTCCCTTGCCAGTGAGGACGGTCTTCACACCTTTGCGACCAAGAAATCTTTCCATCAGGGCAGTTATACCAAACGAAAATCGAAACTGTATATCCTCCTGGAAATCGGCACAGAGGTTTCTACAGTCCAGTCGATACGCAATCTCAAACTGGTTCTTAGGCAAGACGCTGTCCAAGTGTTGTTTTGTCTCATCGGGTAGGAGGGCAGAAAGACGGTCTGATTGAGACACAGAGAAATTATGGTTAAAAAATAAGACATTGCATGTAGCATAATTAAATCCGATACCATGTTCCGTCCAATATTTAAAGAGAAAGTTTTCAATTATTGAAACTTTTGTCTGATATAATTCTTAAAAGCATACAAAAATTGAAATTTAAGAGGCACATTAAAAGCATTCAAGCCTAGAAAATCTTTGAAGAACAACAATAAAAGCAACTTGAAATTTTAAAAAACTAATTGTTCAAGCCTATTTTGACCAAGTTTTTACTTTGCCTGACCATGATAATAAAACTACTCATAACTTTATTAGTAGTTATGAAGAGTATGATACACTATAGTTCTAGGTCAGAAATTTGTATAAAGAGTTTAGTACATTTTGTATACACTAATGTATATCACCGGTAATATTCATTATGGATTTTACTTGATTATACAGTAAAACTCATTTAGTACGAACACATTTATAGCGAATTCTCGGATATAGCAATGTTTTTCTTTAGTCCCCGGTAAAATTCTTAACAAATCTTTGCAAAAATATATGGTTATAATGAATTCAAATATAACCAAATTACAGATAAAGCGAACTGATTTTGAGTCTCCTAGAGTTGAATAATAATGAAATTTAACAACTTATTACAAATTTCTTGACAGTTTAAAAAAGTTTGCACTACCATTTAACAAAATAGTTTGAATGAATATATTTTCATATAATTTTTTCAATTCACAATCTGATTTTTTAAATGTATCGATGTAATGTATTTTTATTTTAAGCCTCAATTAAAATTTATAGTCGGGTGAAAGAAAACATGTTTATACTGATATATATGTAAAACTTCTTCCATGAAAATTCTCTGCTATTGTTTCCCATTATTTAATCATCTTTCTATTCTTAAAATGTAAGTGTTTCCTTGAATTCTATCAACTTCTGTAAAAATTTTACATGACATGACTTATTAATTTGACATTACTTGGACGGACAATTAATTGCGTTACCTGCCATCTGCCGTTGTGTTTTCTCTACTGTAGATTGCATCTCATACGAGCATCGACTCTGTAAATTTTTACCTATCGTATCCTCTACAAAGGCATGTAACTCCTACCAAGGGGAGATAATGAGCAAAATGAGCAGGAAATCACAAATTCAGAAAGAAAAAAATTAAACTAAACCAAATAACCTAAATCAAAGCTAAAAAAAAAGATCAAATCTTTTAGAAAATAGCATGAATCCTTCACAATTAAAGATGTTAAATTCCTTATGCATTCAATTAAGAAGCTTTAGTGATTACATTTCAAAATATCTAAGAGTAAGGCCTAAGCACATCAATTTGCATTTGTATTTGTTTGTATTATTAATTAAGTTTTACATTATACCATAAAAACAAAATGTGAACATTTTCATCTTATTATAATTTACGTATATGTTGTAATTATATAGAGTTTCGGGAAAGATTCATACCATAATATGGGGAAATAAGATGAGGCAGAGAATAAAAGGTGAATAAATGCACTTTTAAAAGTTTCATTAAAAAGTATTTGTTATCACTCCAGAGAAAAGCTGGTTTTAAAGATGAAAGAACAGAGCAAGATCTGTGAAATTTGCTTCCGAATTATTCTGTGCCCCTGACATTCCAAACGGTGATATAAATCAAGGTTAACATACAGTAACGTTATGCAACCAATGAAGAAACCAAAGGTAGTAATACAGCACATGCTAGCTCTGCAGATTTGGCAAGAATACAGGGATCTGATGATTCGTTTGGCAGAGAACATTGCTCCTTTTTTGTAAAATTGTATCATTTAATAATAAAGGTATATTTGGAACATTTCTGCTAATTGTTTTGTTAAAATATTCAAATACAAATGTACCAATAGTAAATGTTCTTAGTGTATTCATTTTGTACCTTTAAACTATAGGTTTTTAAGAAAAATACTCCTGGTATTTGACATTTTAAAAAGTCTACATATAAATACATGTACAATTAAAGTAAAATACACACACATAAAAAAACCTCAGATCCCACCACTCTTGTACAAAACTGCAGTCACCGTTGACAACCCTTACCACGCATGTGCATTTGTACAGTTTGCACCGCCCTGACAAGTTGTGCAGTGCACCTCCCTGTCAGGTTTATCTTCATGCCCTCCTCCACATGGGCATGGAGTTCCTTAGCAACAAGTAAACAATGGAATTCAGATTGTTATCTTGTTTATCCCACATGTATATGTACTCAAATTGCTACTGTACATGTCCAAAGTAAAAATGTTACACACATTTTCACTCTTTATCACACACCTTATCAAACTTGTCCATTTTTATTTGATTCAATATAATAATCAATTTAAACATCAATAAAATGCTAATTATAAGTTCTAAAGTAAATTTTTTCTTACCTTTTTATACACCCTTAACACCATCTCATCAGGGTGAAACGGGCGATCGAAATCTTCCACTAAAACAGCTAGACGATTAATCTCCATATTCATTGCATAAGAAACCTGCAGATTAAATAGAGTTTTTTATTACATGACATTAAACAGAATATCAACGTTCAAGTTAACGCACACCATCTATAGAAAGAAACAAAATTAAATGCATATACAATTGTAACTTCCTAACCTTTCTCTCAACCTCTTCCACCATTGCTTTGATTTTGTCCTTCATTTCTGTAGTTAGTACAAGAGTTTGCTTCTCCAGAAAATCCAGTTCACTTTCTTTCTCAGATTTCACTTCTTGTAATTTATCTCTTGATAATGGAAATAGTTGTAACACCAATAAAACACCAGTATCTTTATATGTACATGTTTTATATGTATTCTAAATGCAGATGCATAAGTATCTGCATGAATCACATGATTTTTAAAAGAACATTTCAAAGAAAATTGCATAAAATTAAAAATCTTTTAGTTGCAGTGGACGAAGAATAATTTGATGAAAAGAAACAAAATGGAAAAAAAACCTCATTTATCAGTAAAAAAACGTTTAAACCAAATTTTCTAGAATATAGGATATATAAGGCACAGGCTAAAACATTTCTTAAGGGGATGTCAAAACATACATGTATTTGTGTAAGATTACTCTTTACAGGAATCTTAATAATAGAAAATGATAGACTGAACAACTGCAGCTCTTTATAACTTACTGATGAAGATTTTCTTATTCATTTACATATTTATCACCTGTTGAAATGACAAAAAGAATTGAGGTCGTGGAATGTTTGTACTAGTACACAGAAAATCTTTTACCCTTGTTGCTGGCTCTTTTTATGCGTTTCATCCATTACACTTCTCAGACTAGATGTTATATTTCGACCTCTCTGGGAATGCTGCTCAAATTTGGTTCTAACAGCTGATTTAGATATACAGACCTGTTGAAATATAGCATGAACAATATGTACCATATACGGTTAATCAATTCCTAAATGAGAATAGGTTTAAGCAACATTCATCGTAAGTAAACTGATTCATTTTAAAGTCTAAATGAGATTAGGTTTTTACAATGTACACTGTTAGTCGACTGATACAAACATGAACACACATTGTACAAAGCAAAATTAAATCCTACCTCAAATGCTTGTTCAAAATTTGCAAAAGCAAATGCTCTTTCTTGGTAATTTCTTTGAAGGGATCCATCTGAAAAGCAAACAAATAAACTGAAAATGAAAACCGACATTTCTCATGCACGTTTGTCAATAAGGAAAATATCACTGCTTATTCCAGAATATTTTTAGTTCAGTTGATAGTGAAACTTACGAGGAGTTGGTGTCTTGTTGTCTTCATGCAGGCGTGAAATCAATGTTTCTTTTGCAGAGACAAAAAAGATTCGGTTCTTGGCCTCTTGTCTGTCAACCACCTTCAGCTGATCAGCCAAGAATTCTACATTTCTTTGATAATGTTGTTCTTTGACCTTAAAAATTAAAAGAAAATATACATAACAATATTTACAAACAACAGGTACATATATATTTTTGAAATTGTAAGCAAAATGATACATTTAAGGGGTTTGTACCTGTTCCACCTCCTCGGGATCATCTTCTCCGACGGAGATGTCCCATCTGTTTTGCAGGATGAAGATGTTGGGTTTGGACAACCGTGAACTCACTTTGTGAAAGAAGTTCTTCTCCTAAATTGGAAAAACGAAAGCCATGGACAAGTCAGTCTGATTACTATTTCAAAACAGTATGGAATAGATGGGGCTGTGGACAATTGATATAAAAGTGAAATACATGTAATGCATGTCTAAACAATCCAGCATTTGAAAAGAATTTCAATCTTTGTTCTTCAATTCTCAAATCATTTCTATATAAGGTCAAGAAAACAAATTAATGTTTAGTTTTTCATGCACTGCAATGCTGTAGTCAGCACTGAAAAGCGGAATAACTCAATTTGTCATTCTGTTCTGCAAATCTTGCAATAAAAACAAAATACCAGCCTGCCTCTTTGTACAAGCATTTTGAATTTTTTGGGAATGCGAAGGTAAAAATTCATTAATTTTTTGGCCAAATTAGTGCTTAAATTGAATACAAAAGTCAACCTACTGTCTGCATAAGGGTGGACTCTGCATTAGCCACCAACACAAACACATCAGCATCCAAGCAATGTTTATCAATCCAGTCGTCTAAATCTGGAGTTACATCAATCCCAGGACTGCCAATAAAAATTCAAAGCATCATAAATTTTATATTAAAATTCTTAAGTTTTATTCAATGGTTTTTTTTTCCTGGTTGGCTTTTCAAATATGTGCATGTATTGATATACATGTAAATGCTACTTACCTGTCTAAAAAGACCACGTCCTCTCTTAGAAATTTACATTTCTGTTTGGGCCACAATATTCTGATCAGAGAATTCTCCTTTAGTTTTACTTTGCTTAGAGCTGATGCTAACTGCTTGATATCCTGCAATAAACCAAAATAAAAAATTAACATATATTACCAGTTAGAATAAACTTAACGGTATACATTAAAAAAAATCTTTAGGAGTTGAAAAGTTACTTCATTATCTGACCTTTTATTTTTGCTCTTTATTAAAACAGAAAATCTTTAAAGCATTCATAAACATTTCTGTAATATTCAGTTGAACTTCGTTATTTTGGGCATCAGTATCTGAAATTCTATGCATACACTGTAGTGTGTTTGAATTCCATTTCACTGTTTCCTTTGATGTTTTTACTCTCATTATCTCAAATCCTTGGATCAAAGTATTTGTTCAGAAAATTGAGGTTTTACTTTACTCATGTATTTACATACAGTAAATGCTCTTCTGTTGATCTGAGCTTTAAAATGTTTTTCAAAAAATAGAGTTTGGAATAACAAGGTTTTTGACACTATTTATGTAATACATAATTGCTCTTCAGTTGATTCAGAGTCTTCAAAATGTTTTCACCCCATAGAGTTCAGAATAACAACATATAATTGAAATTATGTATTTACAGAAATGCTCTTCTGTTGATCCGAGTCCTCAGTTAACAGGAATCCCTCTGATGATTCGCAGCCTTCCACCTGGATAAAACAGTGTGTGGTGTGGCCTATCCCACTGGGCATGATCTTGTTCCTCAACATAGCATTGATTGTGGTACTCTTTCCATTGGAAGTCCTAGGAATGTACAAGTTTATTTAAACTTTTTTCTTCTCTTCTCTTTTTTTAACAATATTCTTTTTAAAATTTGGTGCACACAGAAGAAGTTTTCTTGATTGCAGTACACTTTTATTAGAAAATCTTATGCAAAAATTAACAAAATATTAAAAATTACGGTATCTAAAGAAACCGTTACCAGCTACCTTTATACATGATATATACAATGTACACTATGCAAAATAAAACCTCTTTGCAGTTTTAGCATTTTTCTCTACAGACATGTGTACTGTTCAGTAATGGAATTATTTTAACAGAATTATAATGGACATTACTACAACACTTTACACTTTACAAAAGAAGAAATAAAGTTTGACCTACCTCCCAAAAAACACCACTTTCATATGGTCCCTGGTGAGAACTTCAATGATTCCCTGGATCATGTTCCCAAACTCCTCCACTGACTTGGCATTTTCACACTTGCAATTCTCTGGCAAAGCTAAAGAAAATGAACATAGACCTTCTTATTAAGGACAACCAAAATCATTGTATGAATCACCTGGCACCATGTACATTAAACTCGTAAATTTGAAAGCAAATTTTGTTCTTATCTTCATTACCCAAGCTTAGAATTTGCTTTAACTATGACAGTTCTTTAAAACCCATGTGTGGATCCAGAAATTTTTCCTGGTGGGGTCTGAGAGGATAATTGCGCTTGCTGGGAGGTGGAGGGGGTGGGGGCTGAGGTTTATTTCCATTAAATTTACTATGAGAATTTAATAAATTTTGATTTTCCGAATTCGATCTGCACATGTAAGTAAACCTGCTTTTAACTTTTGCTACAGAGTCATAGGTGAAACAAATACTAGACAATATCACTTCATAAGATTATCATAATCATCTAACCGCAAAAATGTATCATTTTATCAGTGTTCATTAACACAGTATATTGTAGTAGCTGATTTTGCCAATTTTACACTGTCTTAGCTGAATGGCATGAAATAAAATAATCAATATTTTGATGCTTATGAATTCTGTGCATAGAATGGAACAGATAGTGTCAATGTTAAGGTTCAGTGTTCTAAATATATGTTTCATGGAAATGGTTAATAAATTAGAGCTTCATCCGCACTCCATATCATTTGCATTTTAATTGGAGGGAATGTTGACATCATTAAAATGATAGTAATCTTTTTTTTGATTTCTTAACTGTGAGCTAGCACTCACTGTAAACCCTTTGTAAAGGCATAGTTTATAATTATAAACTTTAAGATCAAAGTCTTGCGTTTCATGACTTTTAGTTTGTGTTGCATATTGAAAATGAAAAAAGGGGAAACCCAAGATCAATAATCAATGATTATGAAAATGAAACTAGATTGATTGAAACATTCCTTTGGTCCAAAATAGTTGGTTGTTTTTTGGATGGAAAAGTTTACAATTTGATTACCTTCATAGAAATGTTGGGGTTTGGAAGAAAACAAAACAGTAAATCTAGAATGTTCCAAGTTTTACTACTTTCAGTTTACACAAATTAAGTGACTTAAAAAACCCATTAAACATCTTAACTAACATTATTTATTATCAATCAAAAATGAGCAATAATAAATTTTCATCTATCATTTCTTCACATTTTTGTTACATTATATAGCAGTTTGGTTTTGCTCAATCAGAAAATATTCTTCATATATTAACCAATGCCAGTTTCTTTTTGCAAGATTAGTTCTATTTACTTAAATGATATTTCACTACATTTTATAGTACCCCACTGGGTAAAATCACAGCATGTGACATTCAATAGTGATTCCCTGCTGAATCATGAAAGTGGATTTGAATCCACATTAAATATAATAGTTTGCAAAACTAATGATCGACCTACCACTTAGGTAATTCTGTGATTCTGTCACATATTCTGCAATGTCTTTAAACACATCATTTATGCTTTTCTTGGCCTCAGCAAAAAATTTCAGGGGTGACTGAGACCGGGCATGCTTTCCATTTCCCAGACTCCTGTAGTCCTCCCTATCTCCCTGACCCTTCTGAGATACATCCATTGAATATGATGATTTGTCTAATTTTCCTGACATGGTACATCAATACATTTCTAAGAAAGAAAATGAAATAAAGAATAAAATAAATTTAATTTAGATCATTGTTGTGAAGGTGGTCAACATTATAAAATCTGACATTTTATTATTGAAAAAATTAAAATGAACACTAATTTTTTTCTTATCATTTAATTGATCAGAATGATTTTAAAAAAGTAAGAAAGGGTTTTCTTCAAAATTTTCTATTTTTCCTAGAGGGAAATTATAACACAATACAAAAAAAAATCTAGGGAAATTCAAGCTAATGCAAATAGCCATTAACAAATTGAAGTACAAATTTGTAGATTTCGTATTTCTTAAAGAGTGTAATCACTTACATTTAAATATATGCGCTAATTAAGGTCCAATTTGGAAATTAGAACACACACAAAAAAATTAAAGGAAATTCGAACTAATACAAAAAGATACCATTAACAAATCGAAGTAAAAGTTTGCAGCTTTCGTATTACTAAAAGAGTGTTCAATAACTTAAATTTAAATATTTGCGCTAATTAAGACCAAATTTACTGAATATGCTACAAAACAACAACATCCTTTATATAAGCGTTGAAGGACATGCAACATTAATAAATGATTTGGTCATTATTTTCTTAATTTTTCTCACCTGTTTAACAAAAGAACCCCTTTTCTGATTTCTGTCACAATTCAATGAATCTTCACACAATACTATCGCTGAGTTATAAGGATAATGCAATCACATGCCTTCACATTATTTTTTCATTGCTAAAACGAAAGTAGGCTATTGAAATGCAAATTAAATCGTACGTAGTTCTTGTTTACCAATATATAATTTTAAAATATATATTTCTTAATTTCAAAACTTGATTATGCTAGAATCAAATTTAGATATAAAGAAATGCGTTTAAAAATCCACTCAATAAAATAAGTTTTCAATTAATAATATATATATTAAAAAAATTGATATTTAAAAACACTAAACAGATTTACCTTCGTCAATTAGTAAGATCTAGAAATTTTAAAGTCTTTGAAACGTTTTAATAAAGTCATATCAGTAGAGAAATCTGAAGAAAGATGTTTACATTGAATAAACATAAAATTCACGTTCTCTATTTTCAAGTATTTCCAGGACCCTAGGACTAGACGACTTTTGTACCTGGGTAGACGGCTGTTTCAGGTAATGTTACAATGTTTAGGATTCAACAGCTACAGTCAAGAAGATTGTAATGTATTGCGTTGCGGGTGTAACCGATCTCGAGAATAGATTGTCTACTTTGCCTATGATACAGTTGTGAAGATTTCATTTGAAACCTTTTTTCAGATTTGAAGTAAAGACAAATATTCAGAGGGAAAGGGGCTTAATTCATCATGTATGGTTATTAATTCTAAATCAATCACTATACCTTTTCTTATACTTTGTAATCCTGTGGTAAGAATTAACATGTCAGTGCCTGGACATGGGGTAAAATAGCAATTAAACATGTTAACATTACATATTAATCATGTTAATTCCATTGCATAAACAAATTCAAAATCATTTTTGAAAATACAAGTTATGTGCTTTAGTTGTGTGTGAAAGGTCAGCTTGAAATCCAGCATAAGAAGACAATTCTAGGGTATTATGGCACTATAATCTGTCCCAAGATATTAATACAGCACATTTGGACAATTTTTAATAAAAATACACATACCTGTGAAAGAAGTACAATTGAAATAGATGTAAGGGAAAATATTCAAGATAACTTCATTGACTCATTATCATTTTTCACTTGGAAATATTTACAGGAACGAAAACAGATTTATTTCAGAGATTTTTAATGGAAATGTTGACATCTTTTCTCAATTCGAAAGTCACTCAGAATACCTCTCACAATTTTTCAACACTATTATTCGGGTTTGCTGCAATGCAAAATCCCTGTAGACTCCCTTTTTTTTAGCTGTGTATTGAAATTTGATAATCTAGAGGGGGCATTTCAAAGGAGAAATCTTTGAAATTTTTCATGCTTTTGCAATGAATATTATTTTAATCCTGAGGTATTTATAGATATTGAATAATTATGCAAATATGAATCCAGGATATCTTGGGACAGAATATTACTACCGAGTCATAAGAGGTGAAATTCTTACTGTATCTTGGAAGTAGATGACATTTGCTCTCTGCAAGTGCCTGGTTATAACATTATTATTTATTTCTGTAGTAGGCAGAATGTCCTCCCCAGAAGTAGAAAAATTTGAGATAACAGAGGATGACCTTGCCAATGAGTTTTACCCAAGAGGAGGAAGACGGCAAACAAAAAATCAGGCCATATATGGTAAGTCTATAGTATCTTCATTTGATTGAAGAAACCCCCAGTTCATAACATGAATCAACCATCATAGGAAAAATATGTGTAATGTTGCATATCTAGGATTGTGTACCTAAATGCTGAATATCATAATCATTCAGGTTTGTGGTCCACTTTTGGATGGGATCAGGTTATTTTTCTTGAATATTAATATTTACTTTTACTGATTGGTAACGTTACTATAAATTGGCTTCCTTTTGCAAACTATTTGGGTAGATGAGTTGGATGCACAAACATTTGAGTTATAAAAGTATAGTTTGTATGGTACATAAAACTCATCATAGATTGGCATGTATGCATGGTGTATTATTCTTCAATCATCAATGTAATTTTCAAGGAATGTGGGCAAACAGTGATGATGAAGACACCCCAGGATTTGGAAGGGGTAGAAGAAAGAAAAAAGACTACACTGCACCCATAGGATTTGTCAGTGGAGGAATCAAACAGGGCTCAAAGATCAAGAAAGAAGGGGATGACGATGACTCCTCTGTAAGCATGAATATACTGTTAGGAAATTACATGTGTATTGACATGTACACGTACTTGCCTAGAGTTTATAATTGCTTCTCTCCTTCTTGGGGTTGGATTGAAATGGATTAAATACACTTTCCCTAGAAAAATATAAAATTCATGTTGTTTCTTGAGAAATTTTTTGTCATGCACATCTGTGCACCAGTTCAAACATGCCAACCATTTATGAGACATCTCTTTCAAAATGTACTGTATGTTATTGTTAGAAAATGCACAATTTCTAAAGAGGCCTACACAAAACTCTCAGCCACTGCTGATATCAATTCCCTTATTGTCATATCTGATTTTCAAAAGAAAGTGGGAGAGCCTGTTTTCATCATACTAATAAGTATATGATACTGAGTTGAGACCACTTCAAAATAAATGAACTGTTTACTGCACTGTATGTACATTATTGAATTCTAAACATGAAGCTATGGGACATTATCCTTGATATTTCATGAACATCAGTACGGTAATCTACTGGGATTCATATTTTCATTATCATGGTAGGATTCAGATAAGGATGATATCGTGGTACAGATGCCTAAGCCGTCTGCCACAAAACCACCACCAAGTAGACCACAGGGGAGACAAGGGAAGCAGTTTGCTGGGTTCGGAAAAACTGATGTGTAAGTACATATGTATAAGATTAGTTTCAAATCAATCATTCACATTTTCACTTTGTTTAATTTCAATTCTACTATTGCAATCAAAATGTCTTGTGCATTAAATTAACATTTTTACATTTGGTCACCATAGAAACATCTTTTTGTTCTTGTACTTTTTATCAGTAATGTTGACATACAAAGTAATTTTTTGACAAATGACTCTTATTTCGTTTCGTTTTCTTTGCAGTGGATTTGGAGAGTGGGAAAGACACACCAGAGGTGTTGGCAAAAAGTTACTGGAGAAGGTAATACTTTATAGTATTTCAGGTTATTTGTGTCATATTGATACTGAATGCAAAGGAAAACCAAATATGATTGATATGAGAAAAGTATTGTTGTTTTAAATTAAAGTTCAACTTTTTTTTTCTGTATTTTAAATTGATACATCGTATGTAAATGGGTAACAAAAATCTAATAGTATCATCTTCTTATGTTTTAATGATTTCAAAGGCAGATGTTACTTATACAGGTACATTACATGTGATTGCCTTTTTTTTTAGATGGGTTTTAAACCTGGAGAAGGATTGGGAAAACATGGTCAGGGTATTACCACACCTGTGGAGGCAGTCAAGCGGAAGGGTAAAGCAGCTGTAGGGGCTTATGGGACCGAGAGGTCAGAGAGGTCACTGGCTGATTTCCCGGTCCACGATTCTGATGAGGAGGAAGACAAGAAGTTCAAGGAGGAACTCTCTCAGTGGAAAAAGAAACCAGAAGTGAGTATCACCAAGAGTATTGTTTACAGTTAAACATAGCTACAGCAAACAAGCTTTCAACAAAAGTTTTGCATATAGCTTACTCATTTTGACATATTATATCACATTTATGGAATTAAGGTTATAACATATCAGATTTGCTCATCTGTGATGCTTTACTAAAACTGTTTTACTGGAAATTTTTAAGGACCTTTGTAAGATATACATGTACCATATTGGTCTTAATTTTTTATATAGACATTTGTACATGTTTAGTGTAAATGGTTTATTTAGGTTTGAGGTTATAATATTTCTACAAACCTAGCATTTTATCTGTTTAGATATACATGTACATGTACATGTGTTCAAAAATATTTTGTCATTGTAAATATAAATTGAAGTAATATTTTTACAGATAGGCAAGAAGAAGCCAAAATATGTCTATAAAACAGCACAGGAAATTATTGAATCTGGAGTGGGGAAAAAGAAGGCTGCACCCTCCAAAGCTTCAAAAGTCAAGGTCATTGATATGACAGGAAAAGAAAAGAGAGTCTTTTCAGGTACATGATTATTAGCCGATGATTTTCAAATAATTTACATTTATACATGTAGTCAGAGTTAATAAAAAATGAACCATACAGACAAACCTAATTTTCTTGAACATGACACGACTGAAATAAATTTTTTTGAGACATTGGAGGATTTGAGATATCACAGATAAAATATGTATACCAGTTTATATGAAACAATGATTGGGACTTCAAGCTCACATTTTCATACCTATAGTATCTGAGATATCTAGGTTCAAGATAGCCAAGTTTAATTATTCATTTGGTAAATTGCACAATTTTGATGATAGAACCATTTTAACAGGAGCTTGGACTTTGGGTAGTTGTGTCAAACAGCATTATGACGTAGGCCTGTCTATTTCATTGTAGGCCACTCAGTCATGGCTCTTTGAAATCAACAAGATTTGTCTGGCTTTTGAGCTAAGGCTACGCAATCGGTGTATATTTCGCTTGAAACCAGCGTCATTTTAACTTGTTTTGACGCAAGAAATAGATAGTTACATCCTACTGAAAGTCCAAGGACTTGTTAAAATGGTTCTAAAATCTCTTTCCATGCAGGATACCATGCCATAGCCACAAGACACAACAGACCTGACGAAGAGGAAGACATTATGGAACCTGAGCCGGGTCAAAAGAAAGCTTTTGAGATGCCGGAGTTGATGCACAACCTGAACATTTTAGTGGACATGGCAGAGGAGGATATCATCACGAATGACAGGAAGTAGGTCTTCAGTCAGGTCTTACAAGCAGTTCAGACCACTAGTTCAGTTTATAGCCAAATAATTTAATTTTTGTTGTAACACCTCATTTGATTGGCTAAACAAATTCATATATATATCGTATAACATAACTTAATGTTGTCAACAAATATATATATATCGTATAACATAACTTGCCTAGGTCACAATAAGACATGCGTGCAAAATGTATTAATCCGCTTGAAGTTATGTTTAATTTTGTACAAATTTACATCATTTTAATAAACAATAGGCCTTCTTTTCTGATTTGAGTTGTAGAAAATTAAATTATAAGGAATGAATTTAATTTCTACCTATGTTATACGAGTTTAAAATAACTTGGGACAGTTTATGCTTTTTTATAAACCGCTTCGTGGTTTATAAACCCGCTTCGTGGTTTATAAAGTGAAATAAATGCTGCTCAATTCTCAGAGCCAGAGAAAAATTGAATTACATGTACTGAATACAAGGTTATTTTCACCCTGTGTTATTTTCGACCATCTGCAACTTCAAATGGTTTTACCCCATCTTGAATTCACCCAAGTGAAGATTTGTTTAAAGAGAAATAATATAAGACATTGAAATTTGCCCATTCCTAAATTCGTCCACTCACAATGAGGACGAGGGTGAAAGGGGCAAAAATAAAATGGGGATGAATATTTCCCTGTATACAGTATACGCTTGACTTGTAAAGTTTCTCTTTTTGGCAAGAATCATAATCATGAATCTTTGCATGGAAATCTATGATGCTGATTGCCATAAGCCGCCAATGTACTGTAAAATGGTAATATTTTTGTTCAGGTTACGATATGAGAAAGATCACATCATCAACATGAAGCATGAGAAGGAGCGACTGGATACCATATGTGATCAAGAGGAGGCTCAGATACAGAAACTGAAGAAAGTTCTGGACATCGTGAGGATGTAAGTACATGTTAAAGTCATGTTCTGAAAACATTATACAATGTACCTGTATGCAAGGTATGTACATATACAGTAAATCAGTAAAAGTTTACAATGTATATACATATGAATTACTTACAATATAAAAGGCTCTTTTTGTTGCTTATGAACTATCTATCTTTACATGTAATGACCAGAGTATATAGATGATAGAATTACCTATTAAATGCCCTTTTGTATTGCTTAAGAATTACATGTAACTACTCTTACATGTAATATAGAATTGATCATAAAAGGCCCTTTGTATTGCTGAGAAACTGTCTTTCTTAGTTCTCATCTTGCTTTTTGTGAATAATGATGATGATGATGATACATGTAGTTGACTTGTATGTGGTCTCTTTTCTAAATCTGTAGGTGTGAGGAAAGAACACAGCCCGGGTGTGACAATCCCATGGAACTAGACGAGTGTGCAGCTATATTCAGGTCCCTGCAGAATGATTTCTACGAGGAGTATGTTATGTACGACCTCTCCTCTCTAGCCGTAGCATTGGTGTTCCCATTGGTATGTATCTATACATTACTGTAAATTCCTTCTATTACGTGAGTACTTAATTCCGCGATCCCGCTGGTTTTTATCAAATTGTGAGAATATAAAATCGTGAATGTTGAACTCTTCTCCTTATTTCTTATAGTTTTCAACTCTCAGAAAATAATGGCGAGATTTTAAAATCCGTGAAGGATGCTCCTCGCTATTTTTACGCAGATATTAATTCCTCACGTTTAATTAGGAATTTACAGTAGATCAGTATCAGTTTACAATGTGCATGTACATGTACCGGTACCGTTAATCAAAAAATGGCAGTCTGTAATGTGAATTACATTATTTGTTAGTTTGAATAATAATGATATGTTTAAAAACACTCCCTCACATTTCATTCATTATGTGCATAATGTTTGCTGTCTTGTTTTTTTTTTTAATTTTTAGTTAATCACAAAATCAAAATTATATTAACCAACTAATTTCATCTTTCTTTATAGATGAGAAAGTATTTCTCATCTTGGGACCCTTTGAAGGACCCCAGCTATGGACTACACACCATTCAGCAGTGGAAGTCTTTACTGGAGGACTACAACAATCAGTACGCTGGAAACTCCACCGACATGGACGTGTTTCAGAGACTCCTATGGGATGTCTGGCTGCCCTACCTCAGGACCACCATTCTGTAAATGTTGCTTTAATATATCTTTGTGATTGACTTGTTGTACATTTACTTTGGCTAAAATAATGAAGTTCCTAAGAAACTAACAGCTGATCTTTACTATACATGTACTTGTAAATTATGAAGCTGCAGTGTTCATTTTATTATTTGACCTAGTTTTGTATTTGTACTTATTATGAGTGTTTTCACTTTATAATATGAAGACATTTTGTTATTTTTCTGTAGGAAATGGAATGTGCGTGCTTGTCATCCTCTTATAGAAGTGTTAGAAACATGGCTGCCAGTCCTGCCTTCATGGATCATGGAGAACATCTTGGATCAGCTGGTGTTGCCACGGTTACTACAGGAAGTGGAGAATTGGAATCCACTAACAGACACCATGCCAATCCATTCTTGGCTGCATCCATGGCTGCCTCTAATGAAAGACAAACTGGAGCCTCTGTATGCCCCCATACGTCACAAGATAGCCAATGCTCTCACAAACTGGCATCCCTCGGATGCCTCTGCCAAAGTCATCCTACAGCCATGGGTGAAGGTGTTCAAACCAGGCCATTTGGAGGCTTTTCTGGTGAAAAACATCCTCCCTAAGCTGGCCATGTGTATGCAGGAGTTTGTCATCAATCCACATCAACAGATTCTAGGTACATAACTATCCACATCAACAGATTCTAGGTACATAACTATCTCTATATATTTGATACATGTACATACTAGTAGTACATGTATCAACAAAGAATAAGAATAAAATGACCCACTGTAGTCAAATCTACATATAGATGATGAACATAGTATTATTGACTTTACGTTGATCATTCTAATTAAGTAAGTAAACATGAAATATGAATGATTATTGTTTATGAGCTGTGTATGTGCTTGAGACTTTTTACATGTAGTTAACCCAAGCACTTACTTTTTGTGTTTCCAAACAATTTTGGAAATGTGTATATTACCTGTTTAATTCTACAATTATAGTTATTATATTTGAACAGATCCTTGGCACTGGGTAATGGCGTGGTCGGATATCATTCCCATCAAATACATGGTAGACATGCTGGAGAAGACATTCTTTCCAAAATGGCGGACTGTGTTGTGTACTTGGCTTAGTAACATGCCTAATTACGACGAGATCACCAAGTGGTACCTAGGGTGGAAGTCTCTCTTCTCGGAAGAATATCTTTCCCAGCCATCCATTAGAGGTACAATATTCTTGTAATATAATATAGATTGATATGTTCAGTCAGTAGATGTACTAAATGTATTTTTTTTTAAAATAATGGCATACCTATAGTTCATACACGTACATGCATCATCTTTTAATTATCGTCTAATATCCATAGAAAATTTTGTCTTTTAATGGTAAGTTAAGGAGGATATCAGTTTAGAGTATCTGGCTAAGTTAGGAAATTAAGTTAAAAACAAAAGCCAGGGATTTTCCCATCTTTTTAGCTGTGCATACACTGTGTAAACAAACACAGTACTGGTATGTACATGTATCAATGGTATTTGATTGCCATTTTTCTATTGCAGACAATTTCAACAAAGCTCTGGAGATAATGAACCGTGCAGTGTCCAGTCATATACAGCCTGGTGTGAAGGAGAACATGGCCTACTTTTCACAGATGGAGCGGAGACAGATGGTGGACACATCAGGTCTCTCCACCACACGATCCCCACCCAGACAGACTACTGGCCCAGAGCCAACAGTATGTACCCACTTGGTACAACTTTATTTACCAACAAATGCTATCAAGTCTTATTATTCAAATACAGTCAAACATTGTTATCTCGAACTAGATGGGACTGTTTAAAAACTTCGAGATATCCAAGTAATCAAGATATTGAGGGTAAAATACTTTAAAAATGTATCCAACATGTAGTTTGGACTTAAAAAATGCAACATATTCATTGTGTTTGAGATATCTGTGTTCGATATTTCGAAGTTCAATTGTACTTGAATAATGTATAATTGATGAAGATTTCTCAAAATATGTGACTTATGCCACCACGAAACTGTACATTTTGAATAGTTCACAAAAAAATCTGGCTTCATTAAGAGAAAAGATACTACTGGTAGGCTATATTTACTGGTACGTGTATATTTGTTCTGTGCCAAATTTGTGCTATGTCCTCTTATTTTGATTTAACTCATTAATTTCAGTATACAAGAAGTGTTACAGCTGGCACCAATTATCAACCGACCTTCAAAGATATTATTGAAAAAGCGGTGAGTTGGGGAGTTGCATGTCTTTACTGTGTACAAATAATCAGCATACATGTACAAAGTACAATGTCTCATTTTATTGTTACTATGTATACACGTGTATCACAGATTTCTTCTGATATGAAAATTATTTTTGCATGAGTTGTTGGTTATATTAAGTAGACATTCCTTATTCTTTCAGGCTGAGGAAAATGGTCTCCTGTTTATGCCTATTGCTGGGAAAACCCAAGAAGCTAAACAAGTGTATCGCTATGGAAAAGTTCAGATTTATTTGGACAGAAATGTGATTTTTGTGTTCGAGAATCAGATCTGGATTCCAGTTTCATTACAAAATCTCATCATGAAGGCTAAGCCTTAACTCTTTGTTCATAACATATTAGCCATCTTTCATCAAATCATGTACATAAAATATTAAACATATAATAAATTAGTGTCATTTAAAATTTCAATGTCAGTGTTATGAATTAATATTCAAACAACCTAATAGAAAATAATTTGATAAGGGATTTGCAAAAGACCACAAAAAACAAGTCTGACTTGTGGAAGTCTGTGAAAAAGATTACACAAAGATTAATTGATTAAAACGGGTTGATTCTCTTGACAAAAAGGGGATATCTTATAGCTGTCACAATTATTGACATGAAAATAAATTTAGTGTACATGTATATTGCCTGTATGACCTATGTTGAGTTTAATGCATGCATATTCAAACTTTGTTATCTTGAACTAAATGGGACTGTTTAAAAACTTCAATATATCAGAGTATTCAAGATATCGAGTGTCAAATACTTAAAAAAATTAAATGGTTGGGACTTGGAAATCACTTTGACATATCCACTGTATTCAAGATATTGGTGTTCAAGATATCAAAGTTCAACTGCATCACATTTTATCCAACAGTGTTTGAAAGTACAATTGTACATATGTATATGCAGATTAAAAAAAATCTCATTTAAAAAAAAAACCATGAAACAATGTTAAGTGATTTCCTTTATTTCTATGTTGTTAATGTTAGACTTTTGTGAACATGAACAAGAAGCACATGATTTTGAACAGGAACCACTCTCCCGAGTCTCTGTTTTTATTGGAACAGTCTTTCTAGGTCGCTGTTTTCTTGGGGGTTGGTGTTTGACATTATTCACAGTCCATGGACCTAAACTGTCATTGGCATAAAAGTCCATCGGGTAAACATCTTGCCACTGGGCAATATTCAGTGCAACAGACATCTGTAATGAAAGGGAAAACTGATTTGAGGAATTTTTCAATACCTTCATACATGTATATTCATCTACAGTATACAAGTATGCACATGTACGTTTAAACTCTAAGTACTCTCTAGATAAAACCACCAAAGATCTGGAACAAAATACTGCATACTTACCTCATAGGGAGATAACAATGGCTTTTCAAATGCCATACCCCAGTCAATTGACAATCTTGGACAAGCTATTTGTACCCATCTGCAAGTTTAAAACATAGACAATGTTAAATATTTACTCTTAAAATATATGTACATGTAATACACAAATAAATTCTCATGCATTATCTGATTTATTTAGATAATTAAATGACACCAACAAGGGCACCTGAAAACAATGTGAGGGTTACAAAATGGGTGAAAATGTACATGAATTTTTCTTACACATCAATATCTGGGTACAGCTTGAGCTTGTCTGGAAAAATTTCTGACAGTAAAACCAGGGTACTGCTTTTACCACACTCCTTTATTTTCTCTAGCAATTCCTGCAAAATTGATAATAATATACAAATTCATGAGCATACCAATATTTGTTTTCTTTATTTTTTAATTCAAAGAAATTGGTATCCAATACATGTAGATAACTGGTACCTGCAGAACCTTTGTTGACCCTTGCCTTCCCAGGGTTCCTAGCACCACTCCATATTTTTTGCCTTGGGACGCCTTTTCAATAGCATTTCTTCGTATTGAATGCATCTTTTCAATGTCATAATACTCTTTGGAGAAGACTTTGCTGTATGGATCATATCTTTGAATACAACAATCCAGTAAAGAATTTCAAACACAAAAAATATATTTAATGGTCAGAGAGATTTCTTTACTGCCAATTACTAGGGATTTTCTTATTAATAAAAAATCAGTCTTTGGTTCATTATTTCACAAAATTTGTAAACGTATTTCGTACATGAACATGTATTTACATGTATCAATATAAGAGTTTTAAGAGATAATTGGATATTGGTCTTAATTACCTATAGGCCTGTACACTAGGATTACTGATCATGATTGACTCGAGGTGAAATCTTCCATCCCCAAGATATCTACATGTAATATAAAAAACAGTGTGATATACACAGTCATACATTATAATTTATATCCAAAGCTAGGAATAATTATTTGCATTAAAAGTTTAAAAGCATTGAACAATTCTAAATTGTTATTTCGTTTTAGTCAAACTACAGGATATTTCCAACAAACTGACATTACATGCAGTGGCAGGCGGTTGATATCAAGCCTAATGTATTACGGGACTTACATGATGGCATCGGTGCCAGGTTTGAGTCTTGGTGAGGTACATCCAAGTATTTCTCCTGGAGACAAAGGTTTGGACTGGGGGATGATCACTTCATACTTGTCTTTCAGTTCTTGACTGGCAGCCTTTGTAAAGTATATACGGTACATGTATAATACATATAAAACATTATAATTATACAAAACATTTATAAATACAAAAGTTATTGAACACATTAAGAAAAATATACATGTATGGACAAATGCATATAGTGGCATTTAAATGAAAACAATCTTACAATAACTATCAACAAGAAATTCATTTAACATTTAAATGATCCATATAATGTGACATGTAGTAAAGTGGGAGCATTTTTATTTTACAAGTTCATCAATCATGGGACATGTTATATGGTCATGTAAATGTCCATTTTTATAATCGATTGAAGATTTAAAATCCTGAACAAGACGTACCCTAAAATAGCAGAAAAATTAAATGACCCAAAATTCAACTGATTTCAAAGTACCATGTCCATTAATTATCAAAGTATCATACTTTGAGTATAATCTATTTGGTTATCCTTGGTGACTTACCTGAAGGGCAGCTACGAACTGTATGGTACACACTAATGCCAGGCAAGAACCCTCGGGAAAGTTGTGCCGGATAGTGTCCAGAAAATGCATTGTGTCAATTTTAATGTCCACAAATACATACAACATTTGAATACCTCCTGTCTGGTCAATAGGCACTGTGAAATACCAAAAGATATGATTATACATGTAATAACATTCATTATTAAAATGGTTTTTTGCTAACATGACGTATAAGTGATTTACCAATGATGAAAACAGCAAAACTTTATCATTGCCTAATTTGACTGATGAGAAACCCACTGCAAATACAAGTAAATACTTAATTACAACCTGAAACTCGTTCATTAAAATACATGTATTTTGATCAATGAAAAATTACCGGTAAATGTGATGTTCAATATTCTATTGCTAAGTAAAGTTAAATCCTTCCTCAAGCCATCATGAGGCTTAAGGCCAGTGCTTTTTATCAGCTTCTGAAATTTCTCAGGTTGGAACCCAATTGCAGCTGGGTGGACTGAGACAATGCAGTTAAAGTGCATTGTGAAAGGACACAACATACATGGCCGGTTGCGTATCTCGGGTTTAAACCCCCGATCAATGAATCCGAGTTTAAATCCAGGTAGACGCGTTGCACACAGGTAAGGCTGGGGTGAGTAAGGTTCAAAATAACAGTAAGTCATGAACCTGGTATGGGGGTGGTTTAAACCCTTCTTCAAACTTTCGTGTGGAAATATGACAGGATATTTGGAAGATGTGGACAGGTTTGATCTCATAGAAAGATAGCGTAGAAGACAACAAATTGTAAGAAACAGACTTAATCCAATTACTTATTTTAACGATGCAGATTTTATAATCAGATTTCGATTAAGCAAATAAGCTCTTTTGTTGATTATTGACAATACTGATAGAAATTTGGACGATGGAATTAAGCACAATTCTTCGATATCCCCTCAGAATCAACTTCTTATAACTTTGAGATATTATACAACTGGAAATTTACTATCAATAAATGGAGATTTGTTTGGATTGAGTGTCAAGAATGATTAAGAAAGTTTAGCGTGCAATAGCATTTTTGTACAATAACTACTATAGTCTGTCCCAAGTTATTGCTCCCATCACATTTTGATGATTTTTAATAAAAATACACATACCTGTGAAAGAAGTACACTTGCAATCAATGAAATGGAAAATATTCAAGATATCTTCATTAACAAATTATCCCTTTTCACTCATAAAAGTTTACAGTTCTTACGTAGATTTAAACTGGGAAATGTTTACATCTTTTCTTCATTCGGAAATACTCGTGACACCTCGCGCAATTTTTCAACGTTATCATCCGGGCTTATTAATGGCTGATGCAATGCAAAATCAACGGAGACTTTCTATTTTGGGATGTGTATAGAAACCTGAGGCGGTAGAGGGGGCGTTTCAAAACAGATAATCTGGGACATTTTTCATATTAGTTGATGAACGTAGTTTGAGAACAAAGGCATTTATTATAATCGAAATATCAAGCGAAAAGTGGTGGAAGCAAAAACTCGGGACAGAGTATAGTATATAAAATTTCATTCTAGACATAAAATTGTAAAAGTACAAAGAGCGTTTATGCAACAAAGTAGCATGTCCAGTGTTGTTGGACTAATAGATTGTACCTATATTCCAATCATATCCCCAGTAGGAGATAATGCTGTGAATTTGCTGTGGAAGCATTGAGGAAATTGCTGATTGAAGGCTGTCCTTTGCAAAGCCAGATTTTGTCCTTGATTTCATATTTTTCCAAATAGATTTTAACTGCATGGGTACAAGGTCTTACATTAAATTCACATGTGACTTTCTCCCATTCTGAGTTTTTCTTTGAAACAATTTTTCCATCGTTCTTTTGCTTATTTTCTATAATATCCTTCCTTGAATCAATTAGTTCTAATAAAAAAAAATTCCAATGCCGTAAAATGTGGAGATTCGCACGATTTTGACATCCATCACTAAGTAAGTTTGGATCAGATAAGTCTGGTTCAGTTTTGATGCGTGCAACGGAATCACTACCTAGGTAACTCCGACTCACCTGGCATTTAAACCCGGCTTACGTGATCCGAGGATCTGAATCTGAGCTGTACTTATATAAACCACAGATGCGCAACCGGCCATAAGTGACCACAATGAGCCTTGAATCACCAACCTTACACCTGTGATGGTTAGACAGGCCAGTATGCCTGCGTCATAGAGCTTAGTTGGTAGAGCATCTGACTAGAGATTCAGGGGGCCCGGGTTTGAATCCCGGTCAAGTCTATCATCATCTTTCCCATCCCATTTCATTTGTTACAATGAACAGACAGGTTAACTACTGACAGGGAAACGGACCAAGGGCGAATAAGATTTAAAGCTCAGTTGGTGGTGCCAGATACATGTAGCTCATTTGGGAGAGCACCTAACTAGATACTCATGGAGCCCAGGTTGGGATCTTGGCCTGGTCCATTGACATTTCTCTATTCCTAGTACACACACATGACTACTGAGTCATGTGCTCGATTTCTATGGCTTTATAGTAGTTGTGATCATTTATGCCACTTACCTAGACAGCTGTGTCCGTAGTGGACCATCAGGTCAGCCCCTAGAGCTCTGGCTGTAAAGTCATCCACACAGCAAGCTCCATATGTCACATCCCCCATTATTACTGTGTCTGCTGAGGTGAATCTGTCATTACAATGAACAGATAGGTATCATTTTTCAGTTGGATGCAGCAGATATTAAATTTTTATTTCAACAATAATTTAGATGCATCACTGTACATTAATTCATTTAGGTATCATTTCTCAGTTTGATGCAGCAGATATTAACTACAATATTAATCTAGCTCATATGCATCACTGTATTTCATGTTATGATATTAAGAAGATATGAAGTAAAGTAAAACTTTTGTGTAATACATACTCTTCTATTATGTCTGCTATTGTGCATGCGAATAATAATAGCCCCTCTGGGAACTGTAGAGCCACTGTAATGTTGTTATTGAAAAACATATAATTGAAAAAAAGCTAATTGAAAAATACCAGCAGTACAGACAGACAAAAAGTATATATAATGTATGTAAAAGTTCAAAGTTTTTAATTAAGGTTTAAAAGAATTCATTATAATTATCAACAAATCATAATTTAGAACCATTTACCTCTTTTTGCTCCAGTTGACTGAATCTTCCATACTGTTTTATAGATTTCAAAATTATAATTTTCCGGTAGCTTTAAAGAAAAATATCTCAAAATGAAATGATGATTTTAAAAAGTTTTACAATGCAAATGAACACACTTTTGATTTCATATGAAAAAATATGGAATTGTTAACCCATACTGTAGATCGAATCATTAGAATTTGTGGTGGCTCAATTTTTGTGGTATTCGTGGGTAGCCCTCCCCTACGAATTTAAAACCTCGATGAAAAGAAATTTGAAAGATGCATCTACAAAATTACGTCCCCACAAATAAGCAAAAAAAACCCCCAAATCCATGAAAATTGGCCCCCACCAATTTTAAATGATTCCACGGTAGTCATATTTTTTTATTTAAGAAAATATCAATTATTTTAATATCTATATTATTTTAATATGGCTTGGGTAGCTCAGTGGTAGAGCTCCTGGACAGAGTTGCAGGGGTTGCAGGTTGATTCACAGTCAAGCATTAAATTATAAACTTTAAACACCTGTTTCACTGCATGCTGAAGTTTCGGATCATTGAGAATTTCATCTGGGATCTGGTGTGCTGCTCTTCTTACACCTACAATGAAAATTGTCATACACTATTTTTTTTTTAATTCTTGGATTCAATCCAAGTTAACTGACACTACCATGACCACATCCAGAAAATATGCATCATTACATGCACATTACATCACTGATCAGCCAATTTATGATGTGATTCCGTTCACAGCAGACTAACCTGTAAATACTTTTTTGTTTTTACTTGCTACTACAATTTTTGCATCAACTGTAGTTGTTTTTATCTTTTCTTTCTGATCTTTAGCGTCTTTTTGCTCTTCTTGTTTTGGCATTTCCATCTCTCATGCCTGTAGCCGTTCGGTACACTTCTAATTTATACACTCAATTCTCGATACGCATCGCGAGTTATTGTCTAAAAGTGACGTCACGATTCCCACATTGTCGGCACTTCTTTCCTCATGATTTTAATGAAATAGTGATATTTATAGGTAAGGAAGCTTTGAATCATACTTGTAACTTTATTAGGAACAAAGCATTGATTCTTAGGAATCAAAACAGAACCAATTTATGTTGTCAAATGCAAAAAACTTAAGATTTTATCACACAGTATGGTGCGAGGTAACTCGAATTTCCTATGTCTACGTACACACACAAATAACTGATCCTCAATTATACTCTTTCTTCCGTTTTTTACATTTAATATTGTTTGAATGTTGCATTTCGTTATATTCTGTGATTTTAAGTCTTAATTTAGCGGTTTATTTTGCCAGACTGTAGTGAAAAATTAAGAACAAAATTTTTTAATGCAACAGCTTTACAAGTCAAATTTTGCAAGTAAATAGCACACATTGTTTCATTTCGATTAGATAACTGAGAATGTTAGCTTTAAGTGAAGCAAGTTGTTGTTTTGGATATTATTTATTTGCAAATGATAAACTTAAAATGTAAGTCTGTTCTACAGTGTCTTTTACAAATTGATTTTTCAGTTTACTAAAGAAAAATGTCCAGGTTTTTCAAAGGTTCTGACTCAGAGTCAGACAGTTCATCCTCAGATTCGGAGGTTAATGTTCCTCGCCCAGGGGCTTCAACAGCAAGACCAGTGTAAGTAGTTATAAGTAAAGATAAAATCTAAATTTTACTGTTATTATATAGCCCAATCTGTCATTGCATGGCAATTGAGTACATTTTAGATTTTAATTTTTTCTTTCTCCAACAGAGCATATGCCTTTAGTGATGATGAGGATGAACCTAAACGTATAGTACGAAGTGCAAAAGATAAAAGGTATAATGATTTTTTATACCTTTAAATGATAAAGAAATTAATTTAAAACTTGATCCATCTTAAAGATCAAAAACATAGAAGAGGATTAGATATTATGTAATCCCTTATAACTAAAAGAACCCTTAAATATTTTTTTTGTTTATCCATTATAATTAAACAAACCTTGGTATAAATTTCTTTTTAGGTTTGATGAACTGAGAGAAATCATCAAGAAAATGGGAAACCATAAGAAAATTAAGGATATGGCTAGTGTATTAACAGGTAAGATATGTTGCTTTTGAAATCATGTGCTTGTAAAACAAGCATTCTGAGAGTATTGCATAAGCAATACACGTCCCCTACTGTGTGGAAATTGTGAAAACAATGCACTGTTATGCAGAATATTGAACCCGAACATTAAAAAATTGGAATATAAAAAATTAATTTTCTCGAAAATATGTCAACCAGACGCTACAAGAGTGTAAACTTGATCTGTAGTTTGACATTTTGAAGCTGTTCAGCAAATTTCATATTATTCCTCAAACGCATAAAGAAAAAAAGTGTGGAAAACTGAAGTGGGACAGACTGAAGGACGCAGAGGAAATCTATAGTCCCTTCCGGTGAAAACCAGTAGGGGACTAATAAAATGCATCAGACATTGAAATGAAAAACAAGCTTCTGTCATGTATCTTGAAGATGTTTTCGCAAACAATTACAGTTGCATTCTTTTTAAAACAGATTTTGAGGAGTTGGGAAAAGCCTATGACAAATCAAAGAAAGTCATTGAAAAAGAAAACCAGATTCCACGATTCTTTCTTAGGTGTTTGGTGGAACTTGAAGATTTTGTCAGTGAGGTAGGTTTGCATTTCATATATCAGCATCATTTGTTAGAAATAAGTGTGAATAAGAACACAGTATTAGATCAAATGAAAGGCAGTGTATATATTGTGTACAGCATTTACTAACTCAGAAAGACATTATACAATATTAAAGAAAGGTAAAGACAAATTAAATGATATTGATCATGTGGAATGTGAAACAATATTCACATTATTTCTCATGAGCTATTTCTGATTGGTGACAGTGTTGGGAGGACAGAGAAGGAAGGAAACAGATGAGCAAGAACAATGCTAAAGGTCTAACTACCCTGAGACAAAAACTAAAGAAATACAACAGAGACTTTGAATCAGATATCGCAACATACAGAGAGGTAACGATCAACCTCTATGCATCAATTTTGACTTTGATATGATAATATTCAATGTATTCTCTCAATGAGAGAGGAAAATAAAATTTTAGATTAAAAGTGATTTATTAAATATCTTTTTTATAGAATCCAGATGAGGGTGAAGAAGAAGAAGCAGTGGGTAAGATTTCTTTATGAGATATATCGAATTGTAGCCATTATTTTTTTGGTCACACTCTATAAAAGGTAATTTGAGAAAGACCCAGTTTTACTCTGTGAAATATTGAATGCTGGTTTGTGTTTAAACTGGAATTATTTAATTTTTTAGATTCCGAAGAAGAGAAATCAGAAGAAGAAGCCCGTGAGGATTTCACCAAAATGAAAGCAGCAAAGGAGGAGAGCAGACCTTCCAAAAAGGTGAGAAAGTCCACATATTATAAAAATTTGTAGAAAATATTCTCGTTTTATATTGATCTATGTACACATTTGTCCACATCGATACACTGTAGAGTACAACACAGATGTGTTTACAGTGTGTAGCTTCATTAGCCTGATGTTTTATTGAGCTGTCTTTTTTTACAGGTGACCTACGATGATGACGATGATGACGACGATGACATTGACTGGGAGATGAGTTCCGACAGCTCCAGCTCGGAGAGTGATGGAGGAGAGGGACCGGGGACCACAGTCTACACAGCCGCCATGTTCTTGAAAAAGTAGGTCCCAACAGTGCTCTGCAGTAGCAGTTACAGCTTGATATGTGTTGATTTAAAAGTAAACTTACTTAAGATTTACATGTATGTCTATTTGTTAACAGAAAATAGTACTGGTAACCATCATGATATTTTTGTGCATTATGAAAGCTTTTATTTCTGAAATACTTTTTGAAATTATGCTCCTGTGTTCACAAACAAAACAGGAGTAACCATTACGAAAAGCTATAAATTCTTTTTGAAGGTTTTCTATTTGCCGGATTCTTCAGGTTTATTGAAATTATTTCTATGTGTGCAAAGAGTTTACGAAGCTATTTTATTACTTTGTGTCAAACATGTTAATAGCAATTCTGATATTTCTCTTCTCAGACAACCAGGAGAGGAGAAGAAAGAAAAGAAGGAAAAGAAAGAGAAACGAGTGAAGAAGAAGAGGGAAGAGGATGAAGGGGGTGAATGGGAGGAGGTCACCAAGGGGGCCCCCATGATCAAGGTTATTAATATATATTTATGGGCATCATTTTTGTACAGTAAGTAACATAACAATTTGTTGGGTATTTTGTGGACAGCTTTTGATCAAATCTGTTATTACAGGAAGCACCCAAAATGTTTGCCAAGGACACAGAAGTGAACCACGAAGCAGTCATAAAGAAATTGAACGAAATCATCTCAGCTAGAGGAAAGAAAGGTACAGACAGGAACGAGCAGATTGCACTGCTGAAAGAACTTCAGAGCATCTCAAATGCCAACAATCTCGGACCAGCAATTTCCATGAAGATCATGTTCCACATCATTTCAGCTATCTATGATTACAATCCCAACATTGCCACCTGCATGAGATCTGAAATGTGGGAAAAGTAAGTCTTGACTGAATTAATTTTCCCTGTTTTTTAATGCTCCCCCCCCCCCCTATTCATTTGTTAATATCGTATATCAGTATTAATCCATACTTTGACTCGTTTTGTAAAATTAGGTTGATAAAAAGGGAAGTTATTTTGATAAGTAGAAATATATTGTCATGTTAAAAGATTGAGAGTTACTTAATACGACATGTATCTTTTTTCTACAGGTGTCTTGCAGGAGTTAGTGAGTTACTAGATATGGTAGAGGCCAACCCAGACATCAACATTGGAGAGAATATTTTGGAGGAGAGTGAGAATGTTACTGTAAGTTTTTCTCAGCAGTAAATCAACTCAAATACTTTTATGTACATGTACCGTACATGTATGTAAGGACAATAAAAAATAATGTGTTGTTTTGTAGACTCCACCCTACAGAGTCAGGGGATGCGTTCTAACCATTGTAGAGAGGATGGACGAAGAATTTACAAAAATGTTACAAGCGTGTGATGCTCATAGTACTGAATATGTAGACAGGTAAAGAGAACTTTGAAATGTGATTTTAAAAAGATATTTCTTGTTTTACACCACAGAGTATCAATATATCATGTACAATGTACTGTGGTTTCATCAATATTCGTTGAATACCAATTTTTGTGGATTTCGTTATTAAGTTGATCCACGAAATTAAATGTTCATTGAAGTGCAATTTCTATTAACATTTTGTATTGATAGGGTCATTGGCCACGAATTAACGTATCCTTGAAATTGTGACTTTCATTTTATCCACGAAAATTGATACCCTTGAATACTAATGAAACCACAGTATATATACAAGTATGCTCATGTGATTTTGTCTTTTCATGAATTGTGTATTGTACAATTGGAATTTTTTTTTACAGATTGAAGGATGAGAAAGAAGTATGTGTAATTTTAGATCGTCTCCAGACTTACCTTGTTCCAAGAGGTACCACAGAGGAAATCTGTCGGGTTTACCTCAGAAGGATAGAACACATGTATTACAAGGTACGTGTAAATTCATAAACATGAAGATCCTTGTTTGAATTACTAACAAAAGACATTCAAGTATGTGTAACATTGAATATGCATGAACTAGGAAATGAAATATATTATAAGATATGATGATAAATTATCTTGTAATGAGAAAGGTGTAACATGTTAGTAAAAACAGACATTTTTTTCTTTAACAGTTTGACCCAGAAGCATATGATAACCCTAAGGTCTGTATCAATGATTCTATGTAAATATTTAGCCATGTACATATTAAACTATGAACCTCTTGTATTCTTGACAAAAGGCAAAATTCTATTCAAATAAATTTCGGCCTTTCAGTAAATATAAGAAATGACATTCCCTTCTAATATATAAATCCTTTGTGATTTGCAGCTGGAGAATAAATCATTCAAAGACATGGAGGAGATGTGTAAATTTATTTATGCCAAGGATCTGACTGACCGTCTGCGGACTCGCTCCATGCTTTGTCAGATATACCACCAGGCTCTCCACGACCGGTGGTACCAGGCCCGCGACCTGATGCTAATGTCTCACCTCCAGGACACCATCCAGCACTCGGATGTTCCTACTCAGGTATGGTGCTAAAAGTTACGCTACTCCCAAAATCAAGATGAGCAATGGGATATTTTTATGTCCACAAGATGAAATATTTTCTGCAATTTGAACAGATGCCAAGTTATTTAAGGAAAAAAGCTTTTGATGTCTCACTTTTTTTTGATTAAGTGTAATTTAAAGTGGAGACTTAAAACAGCAAGGCGTTTTACATGCAGTAACAAGTTTTTGAAAATGTTGGTTGATCCTCTGAAGTATTGGGGATATAGCTCTTGAAATTGTTGCCATGTACATTGTATCAATCATTTGCATGAGAAATAATGCTTTCTGAAGTTTTTTCTTTTCTTTTCTTTTTTCTGTATGTACTGACTACTGACATTTTGCATATACATGTATATTTTACAGATTCTCTACAACAGGACAATGGTGCAATTAGGTTTGTGTGCATTCAGAAAAGGAAATATTAGAGATGCTCACAATGCTTTAGTGGACATTCAGAGTGGTGGAAGAGCCAAGGAACTTTTGGCACAGGTAATCTAATGTTCATTTATTTCAGGTCATTAGAGAAATGAAGCGAAAAATTCATGTTTAATTATTTAAAGATTCTCATCCTAATTTTCATTAAAAGACAGACATATTGAGTGCATAAAGAGTTTTAGATGCAATAGGAAATTGTGATCAATGAAGATAACATTTGCCCTGTTTGGACAAAAACTCTAATAGAATGTTATATTCCTAGGGTTTATTGCTCCAACGTCAGCACGAGAGAACACCAGAACAGGAGAAGATTGAGAAGCGTCGTCTGCTTCCCTATCACATGCACATCAACCTTGAGCTACTGGAATGTGTCTACCTTGTGTCAGCCATGTTGATCGAAGTTCCTTATATGGCAGGTTAGTTTTCCCTTGTTGTGTTCATTTTTTACAGATAATAAAAAAAATGCAAAGAATGGATAATAAATTGATAAATTTGGGTTATTCTTATCAAAAGTAAGCCCCAATTAGTACTGACAATTTTTGGTACATGATAGCCCATGAGATGGATGCCAGGCGAAGAATGATCAGTAAGAACTTCCACCACGTGATGCGGATGAGCGAACGCCAGGCTTTGACTGGTCCCCCTGAGAGTATGAGGGAGCACGTGGTGGCCGCCTCCAAAGCCATGAAGACTGGAAA
Organism: Magallana gigas; assembly: GCF_963853765.1. Taxonomy (NCBI): domain Eukaryota; kingdom Metazoa; phylum Mollusca; class Bivalvia; order Ostreida; family Ostreidae; genus Magallana; species Magallana gigas. Next base: position 28,458,835 of record NC_088855.1, on the reverse strand, counting down.
CTGGAAAGAGTGCAAGAACTACATCATCAATGAGAAGATGAATGCCAAGGTAAACATTTAGACACATACTGCTTAGTTCAATAGGTGCATGAACACTAAACATCTATAAAGATGACATGCTAATAAGTAATTTCAATGTGTGCATGAATGAGGTAAAGATCTATACATTTAGTTTGTACATTAATGATTGCATGAGTTGCTTTGTAATTGTGTGTTGTTAATTGTTCTGCTAGAATGATGCTGATAAATATTCATTACATGTAAACTCAGTACATGTAAACTTTTACATGAATGTGTTTATGAAGAAAAATTTCGGAATAAAAAAAAATGCTGTACTTTATTCAACACAATAATTTGTATAAACTTATAATTATGAAAGTTTTGCACAATCTTCCAGATTCTATATAAAGCTGTACATTGTTACTATGGTGCTGTTTTGTTGATGTATAGGTATGGGAGCTGTTCTACAAGAGTGAGACTGTACAGGAAATGGTGACTAGCAAGATTCAGGAGGAGAGTCTACGGACATACTTGTTCACATACAGCAGTGTGTACGACTCACTGAGTCTCGAGACGCTGGCCGAGATGTTTGAGATCGACCAGGGTGTTGTTCACTCCATCATCAGTAAGATGATCATCAATGAAGAACTCATGGTATGTAGGACTACCTTGTGCACATTAATAAATAGACTTGCATGTTAATTCTAAATTTTAGTATTGTTCAAAGTGTTAGTAATAAAATCTGCTTTTTATCAAAAACATAAAATATATCTTTTCTTCCTCAGATGGTATTTAATGAAATATTCTGTAAATACAACTGGGCATAATGAAAAAATACAAACAATAAAATTTATTTAGTATGCAGTGATAAAAAAATCTAGATTTTACAATGTATGGTCTACTTAAATCTACTTGTCCCCCCAGGCCTCCCTGGATGAGCCCACCCACACTGTGGTGATGCACCGTACCGAGCCCACACGTCTCCAGTCCCTTGCCCTCCAGCTCTCCGAGAAAGTCTCCTCTCTGGTCGACAACAACGAGAGAATCATGGAACTCAAGCAAGGCAACCTGTTCTTTCAGAAGTCAGGGGGCAGTAAGTACATGTATTGCAATACAGTTGTTTCTTATGTGGCCCCATATCACATGGAGTATATGTATTTATGAGCTCAAATACTAACAGGATTTTACTAATACACTTGTATTCAATCTATTGCAAAGCTTACTATTTTCAAATTTTGTGGTTGTTTTAGAGAGAAGAAAAAAATATGAAAATTTGTCAAATATGTGTAGTGTCAAATACAACAATACTTTGCCAAGAACAATTCAAGAAGATGCTCTTTCTCTCTCTCTCAGGCTTTTGTGTATTATATGTACATAATATAAACTGTTGTAAATTATAATGTACATACTGTTGTAAATTATAATGTACATATAAATACACTTAATACGTTAACTGTTACTAACAATAAAACTCTAAGATTTCATGATTAAGCTATTAATTGGTCAATTTGTTTTCGGATTGATACACTTGTATTCTGTACAGTAATTTTTAGAAAGCCTTCTAGAGCTTTGAAGCATGTTGCACAGTAGTTGTTACTAATTTGATGCCATTGTAGACTTACTCACTATGTTTTAAGCAGACCTTTTCTAACATCATGGTAAATAGAGGGGTGAGTGCATTGTCATATCAGTAACCTCTGGTGAATGGTGCATGATGGGATATTTGATGCCCTTCAAAATGCGAATTGGTGGTCGGATATTAATTAGGGTTACTTTGATATATCAATCACTTTCTTTTATAAAATCCTTAGAAATAATAAGACACCACATTAAAATGCTTAGAAATAATCAAACACCACAAGTCACGATAAATTGTATTTGGGTTGAAACGTACATGTTTATCGCCCAATATGCATAGGATTATGTCAAATTCATTGACTAAAATTATAGATGTTCGATACACTAACATCAAAATTTATCTTAACATGAACTATGATCAAATTAATGGAATAGTTGCAAAGAGATTCTTTTTAATTTCTCGGCAAAATAGGCCGTTTAGATTCTCTTATCATATTAGGTGTACATGTAGATCTGGTACTTTGTTCAAAAATGATAATGAACACATTCAGTGTTTTCCATAAGAACTGGTAACTGGCCAATTTGACTGCCTTTAATCGATAAAAATGCCACTTAAAAAAATCAAAAATTAAAAAAAACTTTTTCCGACAGAGTTCTGTTCATCAGCCCTTAGCCTGTGACAACTGATCTTCAACCCTTTACTCTGAAGTAAATGGAAAACACTGCACTTTGTTATTGAGTGTATGGGTTTTATTTCATTTGTTGCAAGATTCTGTTATTCATCTGCCACTTGTTTAAATTTCTTGTACAGAGGATTGAATACCTCATTTAAATACATGTATTTGAGAAACAGTTTTTAAAAAAATCAGATGTATGTGTTTGGATGAGGATGGGGAAATGTAATGCACTTGTGTAATCGTGTTATGTTTGGTGATGGCAAAAACAGAATTGCTTTACAAAATTTAATATATTTTTATGCTTTACTTTTTACTATACAGTACATGTATTTATTAATACCGGTATCACTTTTGAATCTAAATTTTTTTTAGTAATATCATTGCCAAATTTTCTTTTTAGTGCAAGACAGACAAGATCGTTTCCAAGGTAATTACCAGCAAAACAGGAATCAAAATTGGCAAGACAGAAGAAATCAACGTCAAAATTATTCACAGCGTGAGCGTGCTTATTGATAGTGCTAAAACTATGGACTGCATTAAGAAGAATTATGAAAGGAGGAAGTGGTGATTAAGGACATTGTTTTCATGTACATGTAATCTTGTATGTCATTTGAAATTAATTATTTAATACATGTATTCTGATTTGACTACTCTTGGTAAAGAAATAAACTTCATTTAGAACAATTTACCTGTAATGTTTTCTTTTCCAAATGATGGCAGCTTTTTGTAAATCATTTGTAAAAATGTAATACTATATCGGAGGAAGACAATGCAACAAATGTAGTATATCATTCCATACTTCTGTCATAAAGGTTGTTTCATCACTATTGCACAGTTGTTGCTTACTTGATCAGACACCTTAGATGTTCCCAATTTGTTACTCTTTCAGTGACTACCTTCTACTAAATTTTGTCGTTACATTCAACACACCTTAAAATGGTAGATTACATTTTTTTTTTTTTTGTGTTTCTTCAAGCACAATCTTCAAAATAATCAAACATCATCACAAATGTCATTCTATTCCTTTTACAGTAGTAATTTTCTTTCGCTTTATTTGATGAGTCATATTTTGGTATGGCTTGGTCTGGAACATCAAAAGTTGGTCAGCTTATGAATCTTTAAAAGGGGGGTGGGGGGATTGTCAAGTGATTGAAGTGAAGGACTTGTTAGGGAAATTTTTGGTTTCTTGTAATTAAATCCTGCCCAAGTTATACTGTGATGCCTAGTTCCATCAAACTTTAAATGCTGATGGATCCTAGTAGCAAGGTGTGCAGTGGTCCGAATGTAGGTCAAGATGACATACTTTTGAAAATCTCTGACATTCCAAATTGTTTAACGTCCAAAACTTTTATTTAAACTTGCGACTTTCATTATATAAGCATTGATAAGTGTCATGTAACATACAAATACATGTATATGTATTTTTGTGGTTCCAGACAAGTGTACACATCATTTGTGTTCCCTGTCAATAAGCTTATACATTTGCTTTACAATGCAAGTGATGACTTATTTGCAGTGAAAAGCCAAATGAATATAAAGTAAATGGCAAAAGACGAGCACTCTTTATTCACTAAAGAAATATAAATACATGTATATAATAAGCAATTTGAGCATTTCAGAACTTAAAAAAATTATAATGTCAAATTCCATCATTTTGATGAGTCGCTGTCATCTGGAGATTTTGGTCGACTGTAAATTTTCTCCTCCTTTCCATCTTTCATTGCTGCATATCTTGCAGCCGTGAACAAAAAATCACTAAGTCTGCAACACAAGTAAGAAGGATGCAATATACACTGTACTTTGAATGTGTTACATGTATATCAAATTCAAATTGACAACTTTGCACAGATTTCATTAAAATACCAACCTGTTTAAGTATTTTAAAGGTTCTTGGGATACTTCATTTGCTTTCACTAGTGGAACAACTCTAAAATAAACATACATGTAAACCATTAAAAATCTGTCAAGAAATTTCATGATTACTGTGGAAACATTAAAATTTCTTGGGAGCTTAAATTTTTTTTTTGTAGATTTCTTACAAATTAAATTAACATCCCCAACAAATATGGAACACTTTGTTCATTATCACATAAATGACAAGCAATTCCACAAAATCCTCCAAATGAACATTTTAAAAATTGACAATCTGCAAAATTTTTGCCCCAAGCATTTAGATGATTCCACGTACAGTATACAATGATATTTAAAAAGAGATATTTAAGCTTTAACAACTAGTACAAGCACTTGCCTTCTCTCGGCCCTTCTGCAAATTGATCTAGCAACATGAAGGTGAGATGAACAATGGCCTCCAGACTACAAAAAAATTACAGAATCAGAGAAATGTTTTATAAATGCTTAGTGTTTTATTGTTATCAAAAAGTTGTGTGTATGTACATGGTAATTAACTTACAGGCAAGATGAAGTTTTTCAAAGGAGGTAACTCTTCAGTGTACTTATCAATCCACTTTTCCAAATCAGTAGTAAAAGTGAGTTTAAATTCTGTGTTTTCTAGGATAAGATAATTTAAAATTGCTTTATTTTACTGGGTACATAAAAACAAACTATAAAAAAGAAACAGAGAGATGCATGTTGTTTGGAGAACACAAAGAAACAAGCATGATGCAAAAGAGTAAAAACAGATTTTTTATACTTAAATGGGCTTCTCTTGCAGAAGAATGTGGAGTAGCAACACATGATCCAATGTCTTGAAGAACACACTGAACCTAAACGGTGGTTGAAAAGAGGGTATAAACGCTGTACAATTTAGAATTATTTGAACTTTTCAATTCTGAATTTTAATATGAGAACACTATAAAATGTACCTAACAAAGTCATCACCTGTTCTAGTTGATTGACAAGAACTTGATCCTTACAGAACTCTGCAGCTACTCTTCAAAAAGGAAAAAATTGATTAAAGCAATTCAAATCATATATATTGGTTATGTAAATGTCATATATTTTTTACATTTTTCTAATTTCTTATTTTTGCTATTTTTTATGGTATATAAAAAAGAAAGTAATGTCTTACACCATTAATCTTTAATCAAATGAATAACAAATCAAAAGGATTTACCCAATAGCTGAAGTCAGTTCATCTGTTGACCCTAAAGCTTCAAATATGATGTCATCTTTGGATCTCCGCTCACCTGTGTATGTCGAAGAGGTACCTAGCAAAACAAATTGCTCTACAGACTAACTGAAGTCTATAATACATGTATCTGACGTGTTCAATACCCAAATTGCTGATAAAACAGGAAAATCTACGTTATACATAAATATACCGGTAAGTATTTTTCTAATCGTTTCCCCAAAAATGGCTGACCCCATAAAATCCTACCATTGAACTGAAAAATCCTTTAATTTGTAAACTTTTTATGAAACTTTCTTAATAATGAACATTGCCTGTTTGTGTAAACCCTAAACATGTACATTGAACATGTATGTACCTTTGTCGCCGGTCTTTGTGTAAATCTTTGGAAAGGACTTTGAGCTGAAAAGCCAAAAATAATTGAAATGATGTTTGATGAGCATTGAAGAGTATAGAAAAAAGTCATTAACACATATTCAAGAAAAAAATGTTGATTATAAAAGTAAATACACAGTTTTAAATGAAATGTTGCATATGTATTAATAGAATTAATCAATACATGTATATGTTTTTTTTTTCAATGTGAACCATTAGTAATATCAATATAATTATATACAAACCGCAAAATATAAAATTGATAGATCAACAAAATGCTACATGCCTTGCCATGGTCGGTATGTATTTAAGTTACATGCACATGTATATATACAACCTAGGTACATGTATTTGTTGATAAGCCACCGCATTTACTTAGTATATCAGGTGGTTATTTGCTCCAACAGAACAGGTGATACACAACATGTTGATTAGTATAGAAGATCGGATAAGAAGTCCCCGAGGTCTGACAAAGGTCTGAAGTTATCTCTTACTAAAGTTTATACAAGTAGCACTAGTAGCAGGCTTGGCAACTATAAGTATAACGTTACCATACTGGATTTTCTTTTCTTGTTTCTCATTTAAAAATTGCTAGTAATTTAATATTTATAATAAGTAAACCTATAGAAAATAGTCTATCAGTCCACACTACCTTGTACTCCTTACTGAAATATGTCCAGCTACTTTGAATAATTTCGTTGCATGATACATTGCTGAGGTCAGAGAGAAAGTGAAAGTAGGTATAATAGGAACTCTTCTTTGTATGGAGGAGGAAAACTGAAAACGCCCAATCCAGCATGGAGTTTGTTGTTAGCGCGCCTGGAAAGGTTATTTTACATGGCGAACACTCTGTTGTTTACGGAAAGGTAGTCTTCATTTTATCCAAAGTATATTTATTTTTAATAAGAAAGTTCCGTGATGTAATTCAATCGTGATTTATCGATTTAGAACATTGCAGTTTTCTCCACATCAATCTATCATCTGCTATCACAATGTCACTGGTGTTAGAGAATGAATTCATTTCGTATTTGTCAGTGTATATTTGTATATCAATGCTGATTGATTTTCATTTTCAGAAAGCCATCGCCAGCAGTTTAAGTCTTCGAACAACTGTCAAAATCAGAGCACTGGAAGAAAACATAATTTCTTTAGATTTTTCTGACCTGAACATCAAAGAGAGAATTGGTTCTACTGATCTAACAATATTAGAAAGCGAAGTATCAGGTTAATATGTATGTCCGTTGTAATTTTTGATTTGGAAAATAATCAATAAGCAAGAAGGAAGGACTCATCAAATTTAGAATTTAAATCAATTTAATACAGCGAATTACAGAATACCAGTAGAGTTTTCAATAGCTTGTTGGATTGCTCAATAGGGTATTCAATTTGGTCAGCAAGGTATCACATTAGGTTTAAATCTAGGTCATGTGATTACTCAGGTATGACAGTGATAAAGTGAGTTAATCTAGTAAACATTTGCACATTTTGGCCTTTTTTGTTTCTCCCTGTTATCCTACATTACTGCTATAAAAGTCTGAACTAATTAAGCAGTCACAACACAAAAATACTCTTAGTGCTGTATTTGCACCAGGAGTTGGGGAACCAAAATGTCTAATGATTTTTTGCAGGAAAAAAATATCTCCGTAAATCTTAAGGTTATGCTTTTCTCTTTTGTTTGTTTCTTCAGAAATGTCTTTTGAATTAAATTTTTGGAAAAACAAAATTCAAATTACTCCAAGCAGAATTGATGCTCTATAGAATCCAGTGCTGTCCAGGTGAACATTCTTTTTAAAAGTCTATGAATAGAATAGCTAACAATAGGAGAGAGTGTTCTAGAGGTTTTCTTTGTGTCAAATGAATGGGTTGAGTGCAAAATAACAATCTACACTTGGGTAAACACAGGACCTAGATTTAAACCTGATGTGATACCTTGCTGACCAAATTGAATACCCTATTGAGCAATCCAACAAGCTATTGAAAACTCTACCAGTATTCTGTAATTCGCTGTAATGTGCCTGAATCATTGAAAATATTGTAGTGAAGGTTACTCGAGTTTCTTGATCAATTGTTTTTAATTGTGTGATTTATCAACAAAGATGCTGCTTGGATTTTTGAAAGATTTTAAGCTGTTTTAAATGACGATTTTATGTCTTATTTCTTACTAGGAAGCCTACATGAGCCATGCTTACCAAATGAAAGTGTTAGAGATTCTCTAAAATGTTTAGAATTACAATATACCAATGTGGAGTCTTTGCTGAAACAACAGACAATATTTACGACAGCATCTTTGTTTTGCTCTTTAAGAAAAATATCAGGGTAAGGATTTTATAACAGGTGTTGTGTATATTTACTCTGCAGATTAATGATACATGTATTATGCTATCAATGACTTTTTTTCAGAAAGAAACAAGGAGTTGAATTAGTAGGAAAGTCAGATCTTCCAATTGGAGCTGGACTGGGATCCTCAGCTAGCTTTTCATCATGTTTGGCTGCAGGATTTTTGACTCTCTTTGATTTCATTCAAACTCCAGAATGTTCAGAAAAAGGATCAAACAAAAGGATTTGGTCCAAACAAGATTTAGAACTTATAAATAAGTGGGCCTACTTTGGAGAAAAAATCATTCATGGAAACCCATCCGGTGTAGATAACTCTGTAGCCACATTCGGTAAGTAGAGGCCAATTCCAGTTTAGATCAAAATCAAACCCATTGCTTACTCCAAATTGTGACTGTCATAGTGAGAGATGTTCTCTTATTATAATAACATTGGGGAGCAATAGAGAGGTTTTTAATCTGACTGTCACCAATTTTTGTGATGTAATTTTGGCAGTAACAAATGATGACACTAAGCAATTTTTATAATGTTTTATTTAAGGTGGGGCCATTCATTTCCAGAGGGGAGAAATAACACCTTTACAAAGGTAAATAAGTTATTATCCAATCTGATTTTGAATAAAAGAAAAGTCCTGTATATTTGAATTTGTGTTTTTTTTTCATTTGATTTAATCTGTATTTAATAACTTGAATAATGTGAATATATTTGTTGTTTTAATAGCATTCCTAAGCTCAACATACTTCTTATCAATACAAAAATGCCTAGATCTACAAAGAAGTTGGTTGGATTAGTAAAGGAGAGAAAAGAAAAGGTAATACATAAAAGTTTTCATCATCATCATCATCACAGATATTTTATTTTACCGGTATATTTATTTTAATTACTGTAGCCCAGCAATGATATTGCTATCTATCAAATCTTTAAAAAAATGCTTTTCTTATTTTAACATTTTCTTCATCATGACTATGGGAAAAAATATATACCAGTACATATACAAATATAAACTTTTCAGAATCCTGTGATTTATGAACCAATACTTCAATCCATGGATGAAATCACAAATGCAGTGATGAAGGCATATGACCAAATGTGTGAAAACTGTGATGATGTTACCATATCAAAAGCCTATTCTGATTTAGAGGTAAAGCACATCTAACCTGTATTCTCAAAATATGAAAATAAAATTTTGCCACATTTTTAAACATTTAAATGCTGTTGCAATGAATGAAAGAAAGTAACATTTTAAAAATCTACATGCAGAGTGAATTCCTATATCTAAACTTTAATGTGATTTTTTTTTCTCTGCTATTGAGCTGTATATTGTCAACAATACGCATACACATTGTCAATTTACCAAAGAATTTTCCTTTACGAAAAACATTTCAATTTGCTGCAAAATTAGTAGTATGATGCTGTTTTAGAATCTCATAGATGTCAACCAGCACTTACTACAAGCCCTAGGAGTGAGCCATCCGACGTTAGATGAGATTTGTCTTACTTGCTCTAGGGTAGGCTTCCATGCCAAACTGACGGGGGCAGGTGGAGGTGGCTGCGCTTATTGTGTAATTAGGCCAGGTACGATTCCTGTTACAGATGAAATGTTATAAATACTGTATACAGGGAAATGTTCGCCCCAATTTTATTTTTGCCCTTTTTGTTTGCGGGCGAATTTAACACTGGGCGAATTCTAGTGTCTCAAATTATATCTCTTCAAACACAACTGTGTCTGGGCAAATTCAAGACAGGGCGATACTGTTTGCAAATGAAAAAGGGCGTAAATTACATGGGTTAAATATTACCTTGTATACAGTATTATATGCAAGACAAAATATTTGCTTTTGTCATGGACATTCTGGTAATGATACCTTGTACTTTATAACTTAAATGGGGTAATTATAATTTATTTATATTTTTTCATTGATTAATAACTTAAACAAAGAGGAGTCATTTCATCCTTGGATAGCCTTGTAGAAAAATTTTTGTAGATGACAAAACTGAATGATAAAGAGAGTTATTAAAGTTAGATTTTCTTTCATCACTTGCAGACGTTTCAGAAGAAGCAATTGAGTCTTTAAAAAGGGAGATGAGGACTCGAAACTTTGAATGCTGGGAATGCACACTTGGTGGACCAGGCGTAGCGTTGACATCACTGTAGTGAGGAAGGACAGAGTTAGGGCAGTGCAATTTACCATCTGGTTCTATAGTAACAGAATTGGGAATTTTTTCACAATAAATGTCACGTTCATGTACGTGGTGTGCTCACTGAAGAACTGATGGATTCTGTTTAAGTGTAACTAGACCATACAAGATTGCTTGGATGTTTCTTTGGAATGGTTTACACACAGTCCAGTTACTTTGTGTTCACACTTCAAAAGTTTCTGAACAGTTCTCAGAAATCAATAGAATTTTGTCATGGCTTAGTTTTTATGGAATTTGTGTTTGCATTTTTACCTCCTCAAAAAAGAAAAATATGAAACACAGTCTTCAGTTATGACAGAGGATCCGAGGATTAATCAAAGACCACTATCGCGTTGCCTTTTGTCAACTGTTGTTTGAGAGTAGGGTGTCGCAAATTTTTTACTATCTTAAATATGTTCAAAAGATTCAGTTATTAGTGATAAAGACAGTGGCTCGCTTGTCAGAGAGTACATTTTGGAATTGTTTGCCATTTATCGCAGTTTATAGTGCTTTTTTCTATAAATAGATCCCATGCTGGTTGATAAAAATTTTGAGGCAAAGTTACAGCATAAATGTGCAAGATTTAAACATTTCACATTTTTAAAACTTTAAAATAAATCTGTAGCTGCGCAGTTAGACAGCTGTTTAAAGTGTTTAAAAAGGCATTTTCCTGTTCTTGTATGCATAAATTGCATATAAAACAACATGTAGAATCTCAAACTTTAGAATTTATCATTCAATTTTCATTTTCATACAGTACACAAGTATTTTTTTGTAATAAATATGGTATTGAGATGTATTTCATTATTAAAGTTAATACAACATGTAGTGTTAGAAGTACCAGGTTTATTTTAAGTAACAATCATATACAATATCTCTACATCTACCATTTATATATACATATATTTACATCTACTATTTCCTCTTTTTCTAACGGAAAAATATAGTCAATTCATATCTCTACAGAAACAGCCAAACTGAAATTGACACGCCCCATTTATTGATTGGTCGAAATCTACAGCGGCTGATAGTGACAGGACTGAAATTGACACGCCCTGTTTATCGTTTGGTCTGAATCTACAGCGACCTAAGTAAACTCACGGACTGCACGAAATAATCATGATGATGCCAGACTCAAAGTCTCACAAGAGACGATTTGGCTGTTTCTTGTAGCTGACGTACTTATGTACATTAACAGTAATTTAGTGAATTTTACTAACTTTTCATAATCAATTTATTAATTAGTTAAAGAAAGATGTTAATATAAACAATAAAATGCTTTCTTTGATGATTCATGCGGGGTTAATATGAAGGTAGCGAACATTGCAGGAAAAATTAACAAAACCCGCTTACGCGGGTTATGTATTTTTCCTGCAATGTCGCTACCTTCATATCCCGAATGAATTTTATTGACATATTATTTTTTAACATTTATAAAACAAAATCTATTGATACCACTACAGGATTCAGCAATACAAGATACAAGAAACAACTTTTGCTACTTAAAGGTATATGTGGCGTATTTTTTCATGGTAAGAAATATTTGATTGATTTATTTGTTTAAATATTTTATATAAAGATATATCTTCACAATAAATTACGCAGTTTATATCAATCGGGTTAAAAAGATATAGAAATTAATAAATAATTTTTATAATTATTTTGACGTCCACAATAAAAACAGCATTTGAATAAACCCCGCCTTAAATCGGCCACGCGATACCACGCTCAGTCCATCACAACAACAATGGCAACGACGAGAAAGATAGGTATACCCGTAATACCGTTAAGTTTGACAGATTTGGCCAAGAAAGAAAAAAAGACAGACGGACAAGGATAGAGACAAAGGGAATATTGTCATCGGAGACCATGTTCATGTAGATTGATGGAATAGGAATTAAAGCTGAATTTAACTTAAGTTTAATAAGTTTTTATCATGAAGTTGTAGGGGTTTTGGTAGTCAGGTTCGTGCGTGCTCCATGTGTTCCATGTCTTAACTGTCAGATATGAACCACAAGTGGATTTTCGTTTAGACAAATTTTTGAATAAAGAATAAATAAACACTCTCAGTACATGCATCCCTCAGGAGAGAGGGTATTCACTCATTTTACCGTGTCGTTGATGCTAAAATAGTGTTTCATCTTTATTACACATTATCATAATAATTAGCAATTTATATCGTTCTACATTAATGAATAACGGAATAATAATGCTTCGAGTATTATTTGATAAAAGAATTATCTAATTTAAGACATGCAAAAACGTGATTCTAATTTGTAAACAAACTGTTCTTCCGTCGTGTTTTCAATACTAGGTTTTCCCGCACTCATGCGCAGTGGCGCTACAAATGGCCGATCGCATCAATATTCATCAGACGTGTAGCAAAGTTTAGAGACAAATAACTAAAGAAAGAACATGTTTTAAAGACCTAGTGTTTGTGAAACGTCTAATTATAAGAAGCATGATGTATATTTTTACTAAAACTCATGTCAAAAATTTTACTCCAAATACACCACATACACCTTTAAAGACAAATCATGAATATTATGGTAATCATACTATAGGTGCATTTAGAGTTGTACCATTGGTGGTTTTAGAAAATTGGCATTTGGTTGCCATCGGTGAACTATGGTTGCCACTGGTAACCAAATGCTACCATTTGTATGAGGCACCGTTTTTATATTTTTAAGGTATTTTCTGATATGAAAAAATAAATATTTGATTTCAAGAATTTGAAATATATTGATATCAAAAAATAATTATTGATATAAAAAAATTTGATATTAAAGAAATCGATTTTCTAATATCAAAAAATATAATTTTTTGATGTCAACAATTCGAATTCTTGATATCAGAAAATGAATTTTATGATATCAAGAATTCGAATTTTTGATATTAAAAAATCATTTTTTATTTCAGAAAATACGATCTATTTTTTGATATCAGAAAATATCAAATATTTTTAATATCAAAAAATGGATTCTCGATATAAAAAAATCAAGTTTCAGAAATCAAAAAATGATTTTTTAATATCAGAAAATAGATTTTGATATCAGAAAATAGATCGTTTTTTCTGATATCACAAAATCGATTTTTTTATATCTAAAAATCATTTTCTGATATCAGAAATTCGAATTTTTGATATAGAAAATTATTTTAATATCAACAAATGGATGCTTGATATAAAAAAAAATCAAGTTTCAGATATCAAAAAATGATTTTAATATCAGAAAATAGATTTTGATATCAGAAAATAGATCGTTTTTTCTGATATCACAAAATCGATTTTATTTTTATCTAAAAATCATTTTCTGATATCAGAAATTCGAATTTTTGATATAAAAAATTATTTTCTGATATTAGAAAATACCTTAATGATATTAAAACGGCGCCTCATACATTTGTAGTAATTTTTACCTGTACGACTAAGAACGACATTTCACCCCTGCGAATGTGTTCGGAAGGTTTTCTTTATCATTGCTAAGTATGTAATAAATCCAGAGGTGCTCGAATGAAAGTTCACAAGACTTCACCGAGATTTGTTCAGTTCCTATGAAATTTCGAGCGGAAGTATAAGTGTTCGGATAAAATTCTCAAAATACGTAAGTACTGGTCGATAACAGAGTTATCGTTCGTGTTCAACTACGTGTTGAGTGGTTGAAAATATAAACATTGCGTGGCTTAATAAAATCATATTCATGTTTGATGCTTGTGGTGTGCAATACCATGTTTTTAAAAGAAAAAATTATGGGTTTCTGTTTTACATAAAAATTTAGTATATCGAGCCATTTTCAAGGAACATTCTGCATAAAATAGTATAGTCTGTTTCACTATTGGTGCTATTACTAGGTCAGGCGCGAATCGAAAACTAATCCTCTGGTGGGGATCTCTACTTAGCATGTTAATTATTGCAACTGCAGACAAAAACTATTTTTTGAATTTTCATATTTATTTCTAGAACACATTTTATCCACCAATTAATGAAGATAAAGTTTAAAATCAATAAACCTCTAGATTTTATATTTGACTACTATAGTACGTAGATTCTATGAAATAGACTATAAACACGAGGCACGATTTTTACTGCGAAACTGAAAGGGTCAAATAAAACCACGTGGTCTAAAATTTAAATGACAATAACATTCGCAGGGGTGATTTGGTCAAATGAAAACAGCCCTTAAATAGAGTTGGTCACCAATTGCTACCATTTTAAACCAATGAAATAAGAAAAATGGACAAAAAAGTTAATTCTTCGACCAGTTTTAAAACGTCCTTAAAACACAAAGTAGTCAAAATTATCTCGCAATGATAAACCATATAAGCAACACAAGCATGATTGCAGAAACCTTTCTACAATAAAGAGAGGAGAAATTATTATAAACAAATTACCACCTGGGTATATGCCTGATGAATTTGGAAGTCATTTCAGACTTTACAAGAGATTCTTTTGATTGCTTATCGACGCAAATAGGCAATTGTGAAACGTACAACAAGCCACACGGGCCAGAAGTTGACCCTATTAGGGATACTGTAATGTTCCTATGGTACATACGTGGGTTCTGAAAGTGTACAATTTGCTATATAAATGCAAGTAGTAATCATCATCTATATTCTGTGACCAAGATGAATTCAAATATATTGCTTTAAGCCTTTAAAAACATTTGTACAATCCACATCTTTTTTTCAACCATCCACCAATAAGTAATCTGGAGAGTTTCCTGTCAATGGCGGATAGTTTTGACGTAGGAAAAAAGTTCCTTTCACTTGAGTTTTTCAAGAGTTGCAAGAACATTAGTGGACGAAATAATGTCATTTGTTATACAGTGGTCTCGTGGTGCAAAAGCCCAGGAGACAAGTGATGCATTTGGAGAGATCTAGGAATTCTGCAATGTACTTGGGGCAGTTGATGGATCGCACATTCCCATCAAGGCTCCCAGAGAAAATCCTAATGCATATATATTATTATATGAAAAAGTTTCATTAATAGGTACTTTTAGCAACATGTGATGCAAATTTGCCATGATGCGCCTGTACTCAGATCATCCGAATTGTTTGTCAAGTCGGTTGATCTGTTTCTCCAAGGGTTCTATTTACTTGGGGATTTAGCTTTCCCACTCCTAGACTGGCTTGTGACACTATTTATAGACTTTAGTAACTTATCAAAAAGCAAACACGTCTTTAATGATTGTAACAGCAAGACTAGACAAGTTATTTACTGAGTAAGGTTTTGGGCTTTTGAAGGTCAGATTTAGACGTCTGCTTAGATTTGAAGCTTGTGACATGAACTTGATTGTCAACTATGTTCTTTTGCTTGTCTTTTACACAATATTTGCTTCAACATGAATGAGGAAAATTTTGAACTGTTTGATGATGATAACACCGAAACCATGCTTGTCATAATACAGAGTCAAGACCTAGTTGCTATCAAATGAATGGTGTACGACTACAAAATGACTTAATGCAGCATTTGTTCATTAAATTGAACTCTAGAGTTAGCCACTCAGCAATGTCGTTTCAAAAACAGAAAAAGGTTTTCTGCACAATTTTGTATAGCAAAATTTATCAGGAAATAAAGTTACAAAAATAAAAGGTGAACAAATTTCATGAACATGATGTTATGCAACAGTATATAATTTGAAAATAGAATTGATTTTTACTTGCTGCAGAAAAATAATTGATAAAGGGAAATTACTCGAACATGCATCTTACCAAATTGACAGCTGAAGATAGCTTTTCAACCATTTTATTCAAAACAGCATTTTGCGATTCCTGCATTGCCCATAGAGTTTTCAGAAAACTTGTCATCCCTTTCATCTAAGATTTTGCGCAATTCTCGAAGAAAGAGTTCAATAGAAACCTTTTTTCGTAAAGTCAATGGAACCCTCCAAATCTTGAACACTTGCTCATATGTAAAAGCCCGATTGTATTGACTTTAATGGATTGGTCCTTTCAGTAGGGCACATGACCAAATCCAATTAATCCCTTGGGCTTTATGGCATAAATTTCATCACGAATTGACTGTTACAGTAATGATAACTCAAAATTCAAAGAATGTACATGTTATTCTATAATACTTATAATTACATTATTCGTCAATTAGCAAACGTACAATTAAAATTAGTGATATTTTTACATTATTTCTATCAAGCACCACGCTTTTGTCCAAACAGAGAACATCATTTAACACATACCGATTTTACAAGTGATGAAAAGTGTGCATTGCAAAGCAACCACTTGGTGCTGTTTAACACGCACATTTATGGCAATGCGCCAATGACGGATTTATTAAAATAAAATAAAAATAAACCTTAACAGACCAAGACACTGTATATATAATTTAGACAGAAGCAACAGCCAATGCAGATACAAAGAAACGAGGCCTAAACAATTTCTTTTTTAATTAACCAGCATTGTATAGAGAATAATACATACCCTTTTCCAAATCAAGCCAGTATCAGCCCGAGACTCCAATATCAGCCCGAGGGCCGAGGCCGAAGGGATGATATTGGTCGAGGGCTGGTAAAGGCTGTGATATGGAAAAGGATATCTATTATTATATCTATTACATACTTAGTAATAAATTAAAAAAAAAAACCATCAACTTGAACAAATTGATTTTCAGTATTAGTTGAAAGTAGTCTGTACATGTATTAAATAGAAATATGAGATCTTATTGTTTTACCAAACATGTAGCTACAGAAACGGAATTTCTATGCACAGGCTTTAAAATTAACTTTCTCTAAAACATTTACTAGCATTTGAAGTTTTCAACTGCACTTAAAAATGTCGACTGTAATAAATGTTTTATTTTTTCGTCTGTAAACATGCACAAATGCCGAAATGAAAATAAGGCAGAGGATTTCCGCAAGGGGGTGATACGGATCCGTGTCATCCCTAGGGCTGATAACCTGAATCGGCCCCGGAGGCCTGTGATGTCATCTGTATCACATATGCAAAACACCTGTATTTATTACATGTACTAACTAAAGTATGTCATAAAAGATTATTTTCATAAAAGAATTTTCTAATTTTCAGGACGCTACTACTGTGGTTTCATCAATATTCGTTGAATACCAATTTTAGTGGATTTCGTTATCAAGTTGATCCATGAAATTAAATGTTCATTGAAATGCAATTCCTATTAACATTTTGCATTGATAGGGTCATGGACACGAATTTACGTATCCTTGAAACTGTTATTTTCACTTTATCCATGAAAATTGATACCCTTGAATATTAATGAAACCACAGTAAGCGAACGCCAAGTTGCCAAGATGAGCGACAGCTGGACAGAGAGGATGATGGCTAAATTTGTAGCTAAACATGGATGATAAATTTTGTGTTAAAATGACTGCTATAAATGTCAATGGTGTAACATTTGTTGAGACTGAGTACTTGTTACAGCAGTGAATACTCAGTCTCAACAAATTCAAAAACTTATGACACGCATGATAAAAAGCTAGAATATCAAATGAATACCGGTGTTCTACTTAATTTTGGTAAGAAATAAAAAAAATTAAATAAACTTCAAATCAATCATGAAATGACTTAAAATGGTATTCATGACAATGAAAATACATGTTATTACATGTACATGTACATCTAAATAAGAATACGTTAACTTTACAGAAATTTTGGCACATGCTAGATAATTCTCCCTAACCTTTTTTACAAACTTTTGGTAAGAATTTAAAGAAAAATCAAACTTCATATCAATCACAAAATGACTTAAAATGGAATTCTATGACAATAAAAATACTTCTATTACAACTAAATAAGAATACGTTTACTTTACAGAAGTTTTTGGCATAGGGTAGATAATTCTCCCTAACCCTTTTTACATACTTTTGATGTTTGTCTTTTAATGAAAAAAATGTATCAAGCAATACATTCGCTGTTTAACATATTTGTTTGTGGTTTGTTCGTCAACACGATGCTTTAATTAGACTTAAAACACTCTAAAGCAGTTTTCACAAAAGAAAAAATATCTTGATTGAATTTACATGAATTCAATTCTTTAACATTTTTTTTCATATTATTTGCAATTTTGCTTTGCCTATGATTCATCATACATGTAATATGACTATATATATATATATATATATATATATATATATATATATATATATATATATATATATATATATATATATATATATATATATAAACATGTAAAGAAAAGTTTGTTCTTATTTACGAAAGATGAATTAAACTTGTTTTATGTTTAACTATCTGTTTATTTCATAACCTTTGATATATTTCATTTTCAATATCTGAAATTATCCATATTTACAATGGAATCATTTTTTTTAGCCAGGCAAGCTTTTTGAAAACCTATTACTACTGCAGACTTCTGCGCAACAATTTTTTTTAAGAACCCAAATTTAATCTCACATTCTGACAATTGTTCATATAAGAGCACATTGTGTCGCTTGTTTATTGTGCATCTCTTTAAATACGGCCCGTCCTTTATATATATATTATAACAATTATAAAGTTCTTTAATGTGGTCATTAATACCATTTGCTGAATTAAAGATTATCAAGGGAGCGTTGTTCAATTGAACTGCATGTCAAAATAATTACCAGTAGTGAAATTTTATAATAACCGAAGTTAAAATGCTTTTCAAAACTAATTTAGAAATAAAAAGTAGCTAGTATATTTGCAGGTCTGTAGCTCCTGGTCTGAAAAAAATCGGATGGACGATCTTGGAGCCACAGTGCTTACCATAGTTTTAAAAAATTGCAATTTATGGCGCACCAAAAATGCTTTGTCTTTGGACTGAGAAACCTTATTTTCAGACAAATTCTGTGAAAACAGTTGATTAGTACCATTAAATTCTTCAGGAAATTTACACGCGGCTATGTTAAGGCTGCCCGATTATGTAGAGTCACTTGTCTGTACTTCATAAGATATGACGTCATAGTTAACTTTGACGTCACGATCTGCATTCCTTTCGATCGTTCTTAGGGAATGTATCGTAACGTAATAAGTGATATTCATTGTGCATAATAAAACCGCTTCATTCCTTTACATAGACACTGTTGTAAATACTAGTGATACTAAATTCAATATCACCGATATGGAGTATAAAAAAATCAACAGTTTTAAAGCTTCGTAATAGGTATATAACTATTCATAAACTAATGGTTTTGACACTCCCCATGCTACGTGTAATCTAATGAATGATGATATGTATATGCATATAAAAAACGGTTTGGCGCAAGTGAAAGATAAAAACAGTCTTAGTATATTTTACGTGAAATCGGGAGAGAAAATAAGTATCAATGTGAATCTTGCTGGGGGAAACCTACCGATTGACCTGATTTTGTGAAAATCGAGCCTAAAAGGTAAAAATGTGCCTAATTTCGATGGCGGTGCGAAATGTTTTGACAATATTTCAAATAAACGAAATATTTATATGAACCCCCAGCAAGAACTGCAAAATACATTACTTATCGAAGGATTTTTCATAAAAATATTTTTGATTTAATGTCATTATTCACTTGTGCCGATGCGATTTTCATAGATTATTTACCGTGTTAGAATACACCCGTCACATGCTTTAGAAAAATATATGACGTCACAAATAGTGTTGGATGTCACTGTTAGTTTATGTAATAAAAGTTTAAAGAAACTCGCTCAGTTTAAGTATTTTTTCGATAATCAAAATAGTATCATTTTTCGATATATATTTAGCTTCGGACAGCCTTAACTTAGCCGCGACCTGAAATCGTTACTTTACTTGCCTCAGACTTTCTCTTAAACATGCTTACCGAATGTCGAGTTAAATTCGAAAATCAGTTTGCCGTTACATACATTACTTTGCCTTATCAAAATTATGTACCTTGGATCTGCAGAAGCAATCATTATTCTAAATGTTGTGGGGGGGGGGGGGGTAATAAATGTGGAGCATACAAATAGTGTCACATTTAAAAATATTTTTATCTCGTTATTACGAGAAAAGATTACGTTATAACGAGTTAATTATCTCGTTATTAAGAGAAAAGATCTCGTTATTACGATGAAGAGATCTCGTAATCACAAGATAATTAACTCTAATTACGAGTTATTTATCTTGTTATTTCAAGAAAAGATCGCGTTATTACGAGAAAAGAGATCGTAATTACGATTAATTATCTCATTGTTACGAGAAAATATCTCATAATAATATATTATAAGTACATAGTAGTTGTTATTTGATTTATTATTGTAAAAAAAATGCATATTTAATATGTGTTCCTCGTTCATTAGATCCATACCTTCAAGTCAATTGTTCACTCTTTCAGTCTATTTGTTGTCGATCTTATATGAATATTTAGTGTAACGAATTTCATATAATTTTACTTTCCAAGGTATATTACAATCACACTCCGAAGTAAAAGTAAATACCAGGTAGTCTTAGTCATAAAAACACAGTTCCATTAGTTAAAGATAAATATATAGCTTCAATCATTGATATGCGGGAATTACCCCGGACTTTGTATGTTTATACATAACCTATATTGAAAATAACTGTTTTTGTATGTTAACATTTTGGAGTTATCTTCAAATCTATAAATTGGTCAATTGATTTTTCAATCAATCTGGCGATCTGAATTATTTTTTCACTAATGTAATGAATGTCTTAATATATTATATTCATCCATTTTACACAAAGAGACTCAGAGATTACATGTAGAACAATGAAATGCGTCATTTTATACAGGTCTTTTCTCGTATAACGAGTTATTTTCTCGTAAGTACGAGATCGTAATGACGAGACAATCAACTCGTAATATGGAGATCTTTTCTCGCAATTACGAGATCTTTTCCCGTAATAACGAGATAATTAACTCGTAATATGGAGAACCTTTCTCGTAATTACGAGATCTTTTCCCGTAATAACGAGATAATTAACTCGTAATAAGGAGATCTTTTCTCATAATTACGAGATCTTTTCTCCTAAAAACGAGATAATTAACTCGTAATTACGAAATCGTTATTACGAGATAAACATATTTTTTATGTGGCCCTTATCGTCTTTCGAAGAGGAACATCAAAGGAGCAAGAGGGATCATTCCAATTGTTTACTGTTGCACTTCTTAACAGTCTTACGAAAGACGAATAGGGCCAGCGAAATAAAAAGGGGTCCAGAAGAAAAAAATATATCGCCCAACGTGGGGCTCGAACCCACGACCCCGAGATTAAGAGTCTCGTGCTCTACCGACTGAGCTAGCCGGGCTTGTTATGCAACAAGACGTCATAATTTATCGTTCGATTTTCATTTTCATACAGTACATGAGTTTTTTTTTTGTAATAAATGTGGTATTGAGATGTATTTTATTAAAGTAAAACAACATGTAGTGTTAGAAGTGCCAGGTTTATTTTTTAGTAACAATCATAAACAATATGGATACGATATGAATAGCTTCAAAATACTACATAATTACATGTATTTTAATTGACATTATTTTTTTAACATTTATGAAAACACAATCTATTGACAGCACTACAGGATTCAGCATTACAAGATACAAGAAACAATTTTTGCTACTTTAAAGACAAATCATGAATATTATGGTTATCATACTATAGTTGTACAATTGGTGGATTTGGCATTTGGCTGCCATCGGTGAACTGTGATTGCCAATGGTAACCAAATGTTAGTACCATTTGTATGAGGCGCCATTTTTTTATTTTTGAGGTATTTTCTGATATCAAAAAATAAATATTTGATATCAAGAATTTGAATTTTTGATAAAAAAAAAATTATCCAAAAAAAATCATAAAAAAATCTATTTTTGATATCAAAAAATGATTTTTTTTTATATCAATAATTCGAATTCTTGATTTCAGAAAATGAATTTTGATATATATCAGAAAATCGATTTTTCATATCAAAAATTATCGTTAATTATTTGATATCAGAAAATCGAATTTTGGAAATCAAAAAATCATTTTTAAATACTATCAATATTTTTTTTATAATTTTTTTTCTTCAAAAAATTGATTTTCTGATATCAGAAAAATCGAATTTTAGATATCAGAAAAAACCAAATATTTTTAATATCAAAAAATGAATTCTTGATATCAAATAATCGAATTTCTGATATCAGAAAATGATTATTGATATAAGAAAATCGATTTCAAAATAAAAATCGTATTTTCTGATATCACAAAATCGATTTTTTGATATCAGAAATTCGAATTCTTAATATCTGATATCAGAAAATACCTCAAATATATTTCAAAGGCGCCACATACATGTACGACATTTGTTCAAATGAAAACAAATGGCAGCCTTTAGTTAGAGTTGGTCAACCAATAGTTACTATTTTAAACCAATGAAATAAGAAAAATGGAAAAAAAAAAGTTAAAAGTTAATTCTAAGACCAGTTTTAAAACGTCCTTACAAACACAGAGTAGTCAAAATTATCTCGCAATGATTAACCATAATAGCACCACAAGCATGCTTGCAGAAACTTTTCTACAACAAAGAGAGGAAATCAATAGAATAAGAAACTATTATGAACAATTTACCCCCTGGATATATGCCTGATGAATTTAGAAGTCATTTCAGACTTACAAGATATTCTTCTGATTTTTACAATTTATCTTAAATTGATAGATTCTTTTAAAAGTTTGACCTTTTTACCGATTAATTACTGGAAAATAACGAAAAGATATGAGCGGCAATAATGAGTACTCGACCTTCCGGTAAATCGAAGGTCATGGACAGGGTTTAGTTTTAGCCAAAAGTAAGTCGATATTGATGAAAATAAAATAAAAATTATTCCTCAAATCAAATAAATGAACAGTGCAGAGATTTGCCTAGAAATTTTTACATGACAGCTTACATGAAGAGAATAATAGAGAAACATAAAATTGTGTAATGCAAGTAATAGTCATCTTTTATATTCTGTGACCAAGATGAATTCAAATACTAGTATATTGCTTTAAGCCTTTAACAAACATTTGTACAATCCACATCTTTTTTCTATCATCTACCAATAGGTAATCTTGAGAGTTTCCAGTCAATGGAGGATAGTTTTGACTTAGGAAAAAGCTCCTTTCACTTGAGTATTTCAAAAGTTGCAGGAACATTAGTGGACGAAATAAACCATCTGTTTTACAGTGGCCTCGTGGTGCAAAAGCACAGGAGACAATTTAAGTGATGCATTTGGAGCGATCTAGGAATTCCTCAATGTACTTGTGGCAGTTGATGAATCGCACATTGCTATTAAGGCTCCCAGAGAAAATCCTGATGCATATTGTAATAGGAAAAAGTTTCATGCAGTGGTTCTTTCAGCAACATGTGATGCAAATTTGCCATGATGCGTCTGTACTCAGATCATCTGAATTGTTTGTCAAGTCGGATGATCTGTTTCCCCCAGGGTTCTATTTACTTGGGTGTTTAGCTTTCCCACTCCCAGACTGGCCTGTGACACCATTTATAGACTTTGGTAACTTAAAAAAAGTCCAACGTCCCTTTTGAGTTTTGGGCTTTTGAAGGTCAGATTTAGACGTCTCCTTAGATTTGATGCTTGTAACATGAACTTGATTGTCAACTCTGATTCTTTCAGCTTGTGTTTTACACAATATTTGCATCAAAATGAATGAGGAAAATTTTGATCTGTTTGATGATGATAACACCGAAACCATGCATGTGATAATACAGAGCCAGACCTAGTGGCTATTAAATGAATGGTGTACGACCAAGAAATGACGTAATGCAGCATCTTGTTCAATTAAATTGAATTCTAGAGTTAACCACTCAACAATAGACATGCTGTGTCGTTTCAAAAACAGAAAACATGTTTTGTTAAAAGTTTTTAAGCACAATTTATAGCAAAATTTATCAGGATATAAAGTTACAAAAATAAAAGGTGAACAAATTTCATGAACATGATTGTATGCAACAGTATATAATTTGAAATAGAATAGCTTTCCTTGCTGCGGAAAAATAATTGATAAAGGCATTGCAAATTACTCGTACATGCATCTTACCAAACAGACAGCTTAGGATAGCTTTTCAATTACTGTAGAAGTAGTTTTGTCCGCGTGGTATTTATTTACGCTATGAACGCGGGCGCAAATTTTCCGCTGAATTTTTTCCCAGTGTACTTAAAGTGCATTACATGAATAAGGATACTAGTAATCGGAAGTTACTACATTATAGAACACTTGCATATACGTGTACCCAATGTATATCGTTTTTATCTATGCAAACTGTAAAACAAATTTGTATTGAGAATTCACATAATAAATAATTTAATCTCCTAAAGATTTGAATTTTCTGTAAATTTACTTACATGAAATTTTAACTTCTCCAAGCTTGAGATAACGGCACGTGTCAGACGACAAATAGCCCCAAGCGGGTCTGTCTTTCAATGACGCAATTAACTACACGCCAAGACCCGTGTTTTTACTGCAATTTTTAGATCCCTTTGTGCTCTGATTTTTAATAGATTAAACTGAACAACTCATAATATAAACGACACGAGAACCTTAAATTGACAGTTAATAAAGATTAAATGGTGTTTCAGACAATTTTAGCCAGCGTCGTAACATCTTGACGGCTAACTAATAACTACCGACCAGTGCACAACCGATAATTACTGTTCACTGTGAACAGTGCTTACAATTTAAGTCCAAAGTTTGACAAATTCTAGGTAATGAAAATCGCTCATAACTATATTTAATAATAGTTATTCAAATGATTTTTTTTTTCGGTCAAAGAATCCGCGTAAATTTTTACCCGCGGATTAAATTGATATTGTGATTCCGCGGAATTATGACCCCGTGGAAAAAAATACGTCTACAGTATTTTATTCAAAACAGCATTTTGCGATTCGTGCATTTTCTGTAGAGTATTCAGAAACTTGTCATTCCTTTCTTCTAAGATTTTGCGCAATTCCTCTGTTTTGTTTTTCTTGCTCCTTTTCCTGGGGCAGAGTTGTGTTTACCTGTGATTTGTCATCCTCTTCCTCATCTGAATCTTGAGTGCCATTTTTCGTAAGAAAGCCTCTAGCTGTTTCTGGAGCAAATATTGGGTCTTTAGCAAGAAATTCTTCCATTTCTTTTTCAAGGAGGGTAGTGGCCTCTTGTTTTCCGAGTTGTTCGATTCCACAACATATTTTCTACTATTTATTGTGTAACGTATTGTATAGAAAAAAAAATGTTTTAAGTTCTATTGTCGGTCGGATAACCTTAATCAAGATTCTGTCGTTCATTGAAAAACAGTTAAAAATTGTAAGGTTGTTCAAACACGAGTTCAGACATATTTTTAAATTACTTCGAAATTTCAAATTAATTTAAACATGTACATCAGTATTTGAGTCAAGAAATTAATTTTAAAAAATAACCATTATCAAAACACCATACTGAAGGCTAAAACCAATTTATAGCATACTTATTTGATGTAAAATTGTGAAGAACTACACAAAAGTCACTAAAACCAACACAAAGCAAAACCCAAAAAATCTTCATTTTTTTTTTTATTTATTTATTTTTTGAAAAGAAATTTGAAAAAGAAATCAATCATTTTAGTACTTGATGTGTTTTTGACCATAACACAATTTAAGAAAGCGAACTCCAGGAACTTTTAACAGAGTTAATTTATTCACATCACATCGATCTTGTTTTATTTAGTCTAATTTCAATGATCTGTTTTCTCTGAACATGCTCAGAATTTACACTGACCTTCAAAAAGGCAAAGGTCAAAATCATGTTAGCCTTTCTCAGCATTAGTGTAAATACAATGGTAATTGGTTACTTGAGTAAAATATATGTCTGTATCAACAAAACATAAGGTCTGAAAAAATTATATTATTTACTTCAAAACTATTGAGATTGAATAATAAAAACACGTGCCAAAACGTCTTTTAAAACTGGTAAGCAATGCGTTCATCTGTTTGCGAAGGAGGCAGGAAGGGATTGAGGTCTTAGTTTCTATGGACAATCTGGATCAATATAGATAGATAGATAGATAGATAGATAGATATATATATATATATATATATATATATATATATATAAAGAGTGAGTCAGGAACATCCTCGGGAATATATTCATATGTTTTATGACCATAATCATTGGAAAACCTACAATAATCATTGGAAAACCAACAGTATAGACATGTGAGCACTTCATGTCAAGAAATATTTGACAAACAGTAAATCAACATTGTTTTACATAATTAAGTTAATAAGTTGATATAAAAGTAACACTATAAATAACGAATTTTAAGTTGTATTTTGTATGAAGTAAATATAATTTTACTTCTTGAAAATCAAAAGTACAGGTACACAAATTACCGACTCTTTTTCCCATTTTGTTTAATTTCCCATCCCTCCTATTTCTGCTAATTTTCATGTTTTACCAATCCCTTACTCTGTATGTAGCCTACTTATTTAAAAGGCTATGTCCCACGTCCCAGTCGAAGGAGGCAGAAACGGGTTATGTCGACTAACGGTGGTATGCTTGCAGCATTAGGAAAGGCACTTGTTCTGCAATGAACATGTACACGGACTATAGAAACAGACACACAGAGAAACGTATCAACTGGTTCACAAGTGGGCAACATCGGAAACGAACGCATAGCGTCTAGTAAGGAAAATTCATCTGAGAACTACTAGACTGAGAAGCTATCTTCTGAGACCAAACAGTAACATCAACATAGCAGCATGGAGTGTGCGGTCTGTGTTTGAAACTAGCAATTCAATACAGATCGCTAGAGATGAGGCAATATGACATCAGCATTCTTGATAAAGACAATGTAATTTGAAAAGGCTCGGAAAAATGACTTGTAATAGTGGTGAGACCATCATAAATTCAGGCAAGGATGATGATCGGCAGTGCGACGTGGCAATAATTATGAACAAATAACATCAAAGACACTGATAGAGTGGTACCCATTAAACACACTAATATCAGGAAGATTTAGTGTTATTCCATAACAAATGATGCTAATAATGACGAAAAAGATATTTTTTGCAACCAACTTTGGAGTGTGTGACAAAGAACCCCTAAGCATGATATGGTGATAGCTATTGGAGACCGGAACGCTTAAGTTGGAAATAACATCAGCAAGGAAGCTTATATGGATGTACATGGCATTGGACAGATGAATAAAAAATGGAAAACGTCGACTAGATTTGTGTGAGATGAATGGACTTTTGGTTTGCAACATAATCTTTGCATACAAGACAAACGTAAGTACACTTGGGTTTCCCAAGATTAGACAAAGAATCAAGTCGAATGCACCATGATCAACAAGAGGTGGAGGAGATAAGTCATAGATGCCCGGACGTACTGAGTTGCAGTCGTCTAAAGTGTTTATAACTTAATTGCATGCCAAAATACAATTTATGTTAAGGGCAGCTAGGAAAGTACAAGGACGGAGGAAGTTTGAAGTGAATAAATCTAAATAAGCTGAGAAGAAGGAATCCTTTCAGCTAGAATTTAGGAACAGATTCTCTACATCAAAGAACATGGATGATGAAAACGATATCGACGAAAAGTGGAATAATACCAAGGACTATCTTAATTCTGTTGCATCTGACACCGTGTGATAGGAAAAGTGTAAAATTAGAATGGATAACATCTGATAAATAGACGCTTATATCAGAGAGAAAGATCAGATCCAAAAAGGCTCCAGAGGGAGTCGAACCCTCGACCTCCAGTTTACTAGACTGGCGCTCTAACCAACTGAGCTATGGAGCCCTGATACTTGATTTAAACTTTATTAATATTGGAAAGTATTGGTTTTATAATATAAATTCGAAACAAATACCCAAATCTTTTGTTGTTACTGTGAAATGTATAATTTTTTGGGCAAATCGACTTAATTTTGTTCTACATTACCTGCATAAAGTTATGTTTTCATAAGTTTAATCTTATCTTCACTTTTACTCGGTATTTTACTAATACGTTCTCATGTGCCTTATCACTACATGTTCGTCCTTTTTCCTGGAAATATTCACCAATAGTCAACAGTCCCTTCCAATTTCCGTTCAAATTAAATCACAGCTAAAATGAATTCACAGTTGACTTTAAAGGGTGTTAAGAGAACTTGGTTATGCCAAATCTCAATAAATCATCATAAACTAATTATATAATAAACATTTATTATTTGTGAAGCTTTTGAGAAGACGAACGTAAATTGTTATTGTTTACTTTTGTGGGCTCCCGAACTTCAACACTGGCCTCTTTGAAGATTTTGTCAGCATGGAAAATAGCTATGAACGCTGTTACACTCATCATATGGGTATCTTTTAGTGGCGTCTGACAATAACCCTGACATAGAAGGACCACCGCAACACACATCATTACCACAAGCTTTTAATAGAGCCATCAAACATGACTTCGAGAAAACAAAGTTGAGAGTTTTAATCTCCAACTTTCAAAGCATCAAAGCTAAAAGAGACCATGGAACTTATTGTGTTACTGTATATAGGGTTACTTTTGCCGTTTTTTATTTTCATCCTCCTTCACTTGAAAACGGTTTCGCCCGTCTTAAAATCGCCCAGATAAAGTTGTTTGTCTGGTGTGAATTGGTCATCATCTACCATAGAAAACAGAGGAAACACAGCAGTGAGACAGTGGCGGGTACCTGAAAGAGAACAATGTTATGAATAGGAGATACACCGTCGACAAGTGGTATTCGTGACAATAGAAGCATTGGGCATCTGACGCAATCGTAAAAGTTTAGGAGAACGTAGTTTCGTATTAAGGTTGTCTGGGACATCTGTCCATATTAATGATAATTAAAGTTGATTATAATACTTTCACCGGGTTAGAATTTTAAAAATTTTACAAAAAAAAAAAAGATTTTTCAAATAAATAATTTTAAAAGCAAAAGTTTTAAAATCCCCATTGAGACTTGAACTTACGACTTACAGATTCGTAGTGAACCATCTAACCCACTGCTGTTACGCTATTAGTTGAGAGTTTTGGGAAAGAGACAATTTATATTGTTACTCTTGGTCATATTTTGTATTTTGATATATTTCACTACGTCACAATATGTAGGAGTCCAATACCACTTGCAAGGGACCTGGTCACAATTTTGGTCAAAAATAATTTTTCCGATTTCAATCTTTACAATGCATTAGTAAGGCATTTTCTTTCGTGCGCTACCGACTGAGCTAACTAGGCTGGTGATTTGCTGCTAAAAGCCTTGTCATCTTCAGCTCACCTGATTCCTTCGTTTCACTTGAACAGTCTATCTATATGGCGGGATTCAATCGTCTGCAATGGCAATTTCCATTAAAGTTTGAATGAACAAAACACTAATTGAGTGTTGAATCCATTCTACTCCCTCCTCCACCTCATCAATGTTCTGTTTTTGAATTCATTGGAAAATAGTGTTCAAATGACGCTGGTTTTAGGTTAAAAAATAGAACAAAACGTCTGATGCGAATTGGTCATCAACCATAAAAAACAGAGGATATATGCCAATGAAACAATGGTGAGTACCTGAAAAAGAAGGAAAGACGGTTGTAGTAAGGTGATGCCATGTCGAGCAGATAAAGTTTGTGATGCATTTGACCCACGCATTGGTAAAAGTTTAGCAGAGCGTAGTTTCGATCTACGGACCTCTGGGTTATGGGCCCAGCACGCTTCCACTGCGCCACTCTGTTAAAGGCTCCAGGGGGAGTCGAACCCTCGACCTCCAGTTTACTAGACTGGCGCTCTAACCAACTGAGCTATGGAGCCATGATATTACATAGATCGTCTTTGATAAAAATCAAATCGACATTAAATATTGGAGCTAAATTCTTCTTCAATTACCCAAACCACTAGTTTATTGTATAGAAAGTTTATTTTTTAGTTTATTCATGCCCTCTCAGCTTAATTTCATATTAACAAGGATAATATTTTCTACATTGACTGCATACAGGTATGTTTGTTATCCTTATCTTTATGTTGAATAGTACATATATTTACATGGGCCTTATCGCTACAGGTCAGCCTGTTGTCTAGAAACAATTGCTATACGTCCGACAGTTCCTTCCCATTTCTTTTTCACAAGTGACTTTACAGAGTCAAATGTCAATATATCCTAAAATACAATCATACTTGATTTCATTATTTGCTCAAATTCTTTATTAATTTACATTTTTCATTTTTACATTACAGTATTTACTAAACATTAGAGAGAGTTGATGATTGTGTAAAATTATATTTAACGATTTCTTTTATTATTCACCTCGTCTTTAAAATAACTTCAGAAGGATTGAGCCCTTGACCTCCAATTAAAGGGGCTTGGTCCCGATTTCGTCAAAAATTCATTTTCCGATTTTAATGTTTACAATGTTTCAATCATCTTCCCAAGTCAAGGGTTTCTGATCTGCATCGCTTCTCACAAAAGCGATGCGGATCAGAAACCCTTGACTTGGGAAGAAGTGTTTCAATAGGGCATTTGAAATAGGCAACCAAAATTTTAGTGTCATTCGTTGAGTTATAAGCGAGTTACAGAGCTAACGATTCTTTGCTTAGTAATCAAAGGTTTTGTTTACATTTTGAATGTTAAAGTGAAAATTCCTAGTATTACACCTAAAATGAATGTTATAAACGATAGGAACTATTTATCTATGCTTAAGATAAATAAGAAGATACACAAATATGTTTACTAGTAAATTTAACCCATGTACACAAAAACAAGGCACGAGCCTTGTTTACATGACAAAGAATTGTGAGCCCTGTATCTTGCTTATAACTTTACGACTGACTCTCAAATTTCAATTGATCATTAGAAATGCTTTCTTAAAGCATCGTAAATAATAAAAACAAAAAATAGATTCTGACCAGAACCATGACCATACACCTTTAAATAGACCATCATTCTAACTAAATTAGCTATTGATCCATAATATGCATACCTTGATAAACAGAAATTGATTGTTTTAAAATATGGATTTATATCTCGTAGCTTTTAACTTAAAGTTACTTTTATTACCAAAAACTCCATTTTGTTGACACTATCGTATGCACTTTATAAATTCAACCTACATTAAACTTTTTCTTTTGAACAAAGCAATATATTTCCACATGCCTTAATACAACATATATATTATTTACGCACGGGTATGACATTGTCCTAAAAATTATTTTGCAAATACAAAGTGTAGTACATAGTGTAGCCTGAAAAATTTACAACATTTTAAATATGATGATTGGCTAACTTAAAGGGACTTGGACACGATTTGAGATCAAAAATTTTATTTTTATTTTTTATGTATATTATGGTTTACTGGTGCATTTTAAATAATTGACCAAAATATTGAATGTTAAAGTCAAGTTACAAGCGAGATACAGAGGTAAGAATTGATTGTTATGTAAACAAAGCTCGAGTCTTATAGTTGTTAATAAAAATTAAATGTAGAGAATTACCATTTCTTAGACAAAATGACATGTCAAAAACAATTTAAATTTATTCAATATCTTCATAAATACTACTATCAACAAAAAAGGTTATATTTGATTGAAATTTACATCAATACAACACATATGTAAAAAATGACAATATTCGAGCTTTGTTTACAAAACATAGAATTATGAACTCCGTATCTTACATATGACTTGATATTTGACTTTCAAATTTTGACATTACATTATAAACGTCTAAATTTATCATTATAAACATTGAAAATGGAAAAATAAAATTTTAGAAAAAATTAAGTCAAATCGTGCTTAAATCCCTTGAAGCCTCAAGATACGTCTAACTTCTATTATACATCATGTATGTTGATGTTATTTACTATTTTTATGAATAAAGTATCTGCTACACATTAGCAAGATTTACATTATTTGGAATGAGTATTAATTAAAGTACAAATAATTGTCTTCAAAAAGAGCTGCTTAGTAGAAACCTGTGTCTGTTTACTGATTAATTATACCATTTTTTGTACAAATATTTGATAAGCAATTCAGTCAAATATTGTAATGTTATGGACATTTGTTAACTATTATTATGCATGTACTTATACATATATGTGACCCAATCCCAGCCATAGAAATACCTGTAAACCTCACAAGTCGCTATGTTAGCAAAACATTGTTCATTAGTAATTTGTATAACCTGTACCAGTCCTTTTTTTTAAACGTTCAACCTTTGACCGTTCGTTTCTTGAGAGAAACTTCTGTTTTAAGCTTTAAATTTTACTTGATGTTTGAAAGATATTTTGATAAGCATGTCCTAAATATTGAATTTTTCATTAGATCAGTGACCATAATCAAGGACTGCAAATGCATAACTTATTTGTCCTCAGATGACATATTATAAGCATCACACCATTATCTGCCATTCATCTAGCAGACATGTATGACCTGGTTATTTTTTTTTTTTATAAAAATAGCTGTTTTTCATTAATTTACATAAACAGTGTTAACGGTAAATGGTTTTTAACAAGATATAACTGTGCTTTGATTTTTCATCAAAGCATGAGTTATTTGTTTTATGTATTTTCGTTTTGAAAATGCGAGATATTATGTGAAGTAGGTTTTATATGATAAGAACTAATCGCATGTTTTACAAGATAATCAACAAGCAACTAATTAACGTAACACAAACGGATAAGGATTATCATATAGATATGTTCGTTGCCTCTGAATGAGAATTATGAAATTTACAAAGTTTTTAAATTAGTTTGGTCTCTCGAATGGGGGGAAAGTACAGTTGTAAATCTATTTCTGTTCTTTATTTTGAAGACTCTTGTCAGGTTTTATTGGCATTAATTAGGTAAACATGTGTTTTTGAATGTTTTACATGGCGAATTAATTTACATTTATTTTACATTATCTTCATTCTAATACAACATTTAAATGAATATAATATACGACGTGTTGTCTGACCTTGTGTTATTTAACAGGGGATTTGTAACAGAATATTTCGATCTGATGTAAACCATTCAGAAAAATTTGGCATATTTAGGCCTATATCAAAATGGTTTTATTTTTGGTTGTATGTCCCGAAATGGGGGGAAATTTTGGTTGTCATGGATTTACACAAATCAGTAGATATGAAATAAATTACGAAGAAGAATTGTTTTATAATCTCATTAATTTTTTTTCTATTTGAGGATTTTCCCCATTTATTTTTTTAGATTAAAATAAGGTCTTGAATTTCACCATCTCCCACACCGATTTCTGAATTATTAAATTCTTTTTTGTTTAGTTGTGTTTTTATATTAAGTTAAAATAGACCAGAGAAATCCATTTACTTTACATAAGAAGTTGTTAGGCAAATGAAGTAGTTGTTAGCGCATGTGTGGCAAGAAATCCAGAGGGAGGGGCATTAAATTTCAATTATAAATGCAAAACAATGCCTCGTCAGGTACACGTTATACCATAGATATCATTATTTAAACGCATTTGTTATCCAGTCAAATTGCGGAGAGAAAAAATGTTTGTGGTTATATTTCGTACACAGTAATTTGTCGCGCAACCTTAGAAATGAGTGCATGGTAATTATATTTCAGCGGACTTGCGCAAAAAATATTTTGCAGATCAAGTAGAATTGTAATGCCCCCAGGATAGAAATCGAAATCTTTGTTTTGTTTAATTAACATGGATTGCGTTCATTGCTTCTGTTATTGTAAACTGAGATACTTTGTATAGCATCGATAAACAAAATAGGTTTTTTTAATGATATAATAGCATATTCTGAAATTAGTATTAGGAGAGTTAAAAGGTAATTTGAATTATAGACTCATTTTGAATCGATCTCAGTAGAATAGTGCTATTTAGTTCGGGGAGTTGCATAATTATCAGAGTAGCAGTTTTCAAATAAAGAATCTTTTTGAAGCAAGTTTTTAAAAAGAGCCAGTAGGTCTAATATTATAATTCGATTACGTCTTTATCTCCATGTATGAAAATGAATCCCAGTACTTAAGATATAGACACCTTTCTTCGCCATATTTCCATTTTTGGATAATGGGAACAACAAGATAATGCTTATAAAGGATATATTTGTGTATATACATTATTTATAACATGTAACAATGGACAAGGTTGATATCAAACAGAAAGAATTGAGCAACAAGCTTTTTTAAATAAGGTTGACTCACAAAGATATGGTATGGATTCAACAGAACATAGCTGAAATAACAAACACAAGGGGCAAAAATAAGGGCAAAGTCGACACGGATAGTTTTTGAGAAATGGACTTGTCTGATACAGATGACGCTGAAACACGTGTCCTCGATTTATTCAGAGGCGATTCCGTAGAACTGGATGAAAATGTGTACGCACGATTTTGATCAGAAATCACGGTAGTCATTTCTTGGCTTATATCACTGCCGACGTCATCTGATTTGTTGTTAACGTGATCACTTTCGCTGTCGTCACTGGTTTCAGACGTCATATTCGTTTCTTCTGTCGGAAGTATAATACTTGTGAAATTTGATCCCTGGCTATAAACATTTTCTTCACTTTCAAATACTACGGAGTCAGTTTCTGTACCATTTTCTTTACTTTCCAATTCATTAGTTGTATTTCCTGATCTTCCAGTGCCTTTGTTTTTATTTTTTTTGCTATCTGAAGATTTGGTAGTCATCTCCGTATCATACTCGTGGGACATTATACTAGCGTCATTTTCTGGTGCAAACATTGACTCATTGCTGACGTCATCACTGGTTGTCAATGGCGCCATTGGTCGATTGGTATTTGATTGGGTCTCCTGTAATGACGTTATCGTCGTTGATTGGATTTCTGATATCATACTTTTGGGTAGAAAGTCAATTCCTACTTCCTTTAAGAGGGATTGAACAATAGTGATCCAGTTTTTATCAGCCTGTCTTGGCATGATGATCGAGTCATTCACAAACTCTCCTGATGTAACCGGAAGGACGGACAAACACTTCCCGCCAAAGATCACATGATAAGCACCAATATAATCCCGCAGATAACCTCTGCAGGATCGCATCTTCTCCTTATAGCACGTTGCTGTCGCAGCTGATATTCTGAAATATAAACAAGAAATACATTAGCGTTAAAAAAGTATCGCCGGCATGTAAACTTTATTACATTAATCATTCAGTTATCATTTAGTCTTGAAATATCCAGAGGTGCAGTCTATTTGACTGGGAAGAATACTACTAGAAAGGGTCACACTTACATACACGCCAATCTGCGAGCGTCGTAACTGTCGGTCTTGTTTTGCATGTACAGTGCAGTTAGGGTTTGTCTTAAAGGCAAGGTCAAAGTCTTCACACATCTTCTAGCTCGTCTTAGACTGGAGCTGTTGATACATTTCAGTTTTCTACGAAACTCTGTAATAATAATAATGAAAAAAATAATTATAACCAGTTGTTTTAATTTTGAAAAATCAGCGCTTACTGGATATATATTTTGGAATTTCTTTATCATCTCGTTTGAATTGGATTGACGTAAATCTACGTAAAATATGAGGTTTATTTTGTTGGTTAAAGCATTGAGATTTGAAAATAGACTTTATACATTTGATTTCATTTCAAAAGTTATTAATGTAAGGTTGGTTTGAAGGACACGTTGAAGGTAAACATTAAAGATTTGACTATGAATTGTTTGTAAATTGTCTGATTTTATACTTTTCAGCTTTTTGCACATTGCAATCGATGTCCTCTTTGCCATTTCGAAATCAAAAGTCATAGAGAAGAACCAGTCCGAGGGACTCCGAAGTTTGTTGTTTTCGATAGAGTTCTGGATACAAGGTAAAACACGTTCATGTACTCTAAAAAAAAGGAGTAGTGTTGCTTCACATGTCAGTAGGAAATAATGATTCATAATAAGCGCTCATAAAAAGAGAGAAAAGGTTTTTTTAATGCTCATTAATGGAAAAAATCTCACATATCTTACATACTGATGAGTTATAAAATCTGAGATATTTGTTACATTGTTGGTATTTGTATCCTAAGGACATGATCACAAAAGCGTTGGGTATCTTTATATATGTACAGTGCAAAATTTTACCACTTACATGTATTTTTTTGTGTGTAATAGTTCAGATAAACCTCTTATAAACTATGATTGTCAAAGGAATGTAAGTTATGGTATAAGTCCTAGATGAGGTAAATTTAAATTTCGTCCTTGACTTTAAGGGCAATTCTTGTCAGGTTGTACTTTGTTTGAATTTAAAGAGAATAACGCTTGGATGAGAAGGCGTTTTGTAGATACTAGTAGGTGAATGATAAGCAACCACTTCGTGATTTTTGCATGTTAATGTTTATTAATATGACTTGCAAACTTATTTGAGCCATATTGTTACCTTTAACATAAAAAGCTAAATTTAATGTATGTCATATGTTATCATTGATTAAACAAGAACTACAGGTAATTGATATAAAATATTCATAAATATTTATTACTACTACCAAAGGATTTTGATGATACATGTACGTATTATACATACAAGCACCATTTTTGCATGGACGTGGAAAACTTGTCTCTATTGATTTCATCGGGTAATAGCCTGTAATAGCCTGCTGCCCTCATACAGGTCCTCAGGGCAATGTTTGGAGAGGAAGGCGAGGTTCCAGTTTTCAAAAATGAAGTCACGTTTAAGAAACATCCATATAGAAGGAAAAGATAAAGGTTTAGTCCTGAAAATGAAATTATATTAAGTTTAGTCTATTTTTAAATCAAAAAGTTAATAGAAAATTAAGATTTATACTACAAATTACTTTAATGTAATCTAAATAATTATAGCAAAACTTTTGAAATGATTCATTACCCGTGAATAGAATGATCGAATATATTCACTAAAATTCTTTTATAGTTTATTTTTTTAACTATTTAAAAACTGTCGAAAACAGTTTGGAATGCTTTAAATTAGAGTGCGTGACTCTCGTAACTTTCAGATGTGTGTTGTTCCGTAATCAATTACTTAATTCTGTACTAGGGGTTTCAGAAAAAAAAGTCCCGATTGTGCGGTTGGCATATACTGTCACCAGTTTTCAGAACAGTTCTATTTCAGTGAAATAGCTATATGTGGCCATACGCTTTCTGTAATTATGAACAATTTGATTGAAATCGTATCCTTATCATTTGTCTCCGCCCCAAAGATAGAGCTATCGTTTAAGAAAGAAATGATTTTAAGCATATTAAAATTTATGTGTAAAAGCACAAGAAGACGCGTGAAATTTATGAAGATTTGTCCTTTTTGACATATGTCAACATCTGTTTCACCACGGCAAATAATTTGACTGATATAACCAAATTCCTTTTGTCATATCTGTGAACATTTTCACTAAAATAAGCAACAACAAAAAAAACCCCGAAAACAAAATACAACCTTTTAATCTTTGTGTCCACTGAGTTTTTTTCGTTTGTAGTTCAATCCATGGTTTTTAAGTACTGAAGAATTTGTATCGCGTATCAAAGTGGCTAAGACTGGTTTGCTAATTGAAAACATGTCCAGATGTGCAATTCTGCCATATGCCAAATGCATCAATTTATCGCAATATGATAATATTTTTGCAGGTATTGATGCGATGCCCAATATTAAGTACTTTTAGTTTTCACTTATTCTGACTTCTATAAAATTTATGAATATACATGTTCGTGACAAATTGTTGAAGGAGACTTAATTGTAACAAATATATCCAGAACTTAATTATAATTATCGTAATGCTTTGATTACATTTTCTTAAAAAAAAGAAAATGTGTAAGCTTACTTTTATGGCATAATTAATATCAAATTATGATTAAATAACTAAATAAAGCCAAGATCAGAACAAGTGTGCAACCTCTTTATGATGTTTCAACCTGAACCGTCATATCTAATGTTCGTACAACAATGATGATTATAAATACCCTTTTCTATGATTGTCTTTAAATTGCTAACTCTAAAATAGAAACGTTAATTTCTAATTCTTAAAAGATACTTTTGGAACCTATTTTTGTGTAAAGTTCAGAAGTGTATGACTCCAATGATAAATTAAGATTAACAATACATTTACTCTTAGGAAAGGGGAAGCGGTACATTAAGTGAAGAAAATTGTAAGTTGTTTGGATGAAAATTTTTAAAAAATGCAATTATCATAATTCATTCTGAAATATATCATAATGTCAAACTCAAATGGCTTGTTACCTTCATAATAAGCCATGCAAAGAAAAGGAAAAGAAAATCGTGTCGAGGACATTATCAACTATGACCTTGATCATTTTACTTTAAAACTTGTTTCAAGGTCACTGCAATTTTAACGACTGTATGTTTTGTGCACTACATGAGCCTGATATTTACCAAAAGGGTCAACGTCGACCCTAAGTCTAGAAATAGGTTCAAAGTTTCTCCACACCCATTCCCAAGAACCTGTCTTTGTGTAAAAATCTCAGCTTAATTTTGGCAAAGAGGAGTGAAAATACGTTCATGACAGTTGATTTTGAATAACTACACGGCACTAAAGGGCACCCTCGGAGCGAGACTCTTATCAATAAACAATGGACAATCCATGCAGTACTATTTTTCATCAATTTGAAAATTTATTAATTCAATGTAACTTCGAAAACATAATTATGCTGTTGCAATTTTAACAAACTTGAGGGATTTTATTAACAAATCTAGCAATTAATATCCTTGCACAAAATACATGTTTTGTACAGATTGAAGATATCATTGTTATTGAACCATTATCAATGGATGAAAACAATTGCTCGACTCGGAAATATCAAAATACATCCAGTACTTCGAGTACTTTGATTAATTCTGTAAAGCACAGTCTACTAACGTTAAACACTGTTATTTTATTCATTACAAATATTTAAGATATGTTAAAGCAACTCTATATTTCAAATAAAAATCTGGTAATTCTATAGACTTTCAATTAACGTTATTGTGTCTAATAGTACTCATGCTGTCTTAACATTTTAAGGTATTTAGGTCACACTAGAAACAAAGTGTTCTTTTCACAAGGAACAATGCATGCAAGTTTTGCGTTAGGATTTGCAAATGTTGTTATAAACCTTTTAAAGGTGATATGTTAAAATAATTTAAAAAACAGATGCCACTTTAATTTGTTTTCTATGAGATTATATTTATGACTGGATGCTTTTCCAAGCTTTGAAATTGTACAGAAATTTTGAAAGTTTACGGAATTCACTTTTTTTTACAATTTAAATTTGAAATGTGTATCGTTATTAATATTTGGAATAAATGATACCGTTACCGTTTGATATATCAATATGAATGCTCATTCATTTTACTTTTACTACAAAAACTGATCTTACCTCCCATGTCCGATTTCTTGAAGTTGTGAGGTTGAATGATGCAGATACGGTCATTTGTCAGCGTTGTATATCGTTAGCTGGTGTGCTAAAACTGTCTCCGGCCCAACCCCATGAATCAAATTTATGACATTATTCAAAAGTAAGCAATATATATGCAAAACAGTCAGGTAAGTAAAAACTAAAAGAAAACACAGTGACGTCACTCGTACATTCCAATTCATATCGTTAAAAAAGTACACCGTCTTTTAGAGTCAAATTCATTACACTTTATGGGATTTTTTACTGATATGGAACCCAAAATAAACGCTTGTCTATAAATATTCTGTTTTGTTTTAATGATGAAACATAATGACACACACTCACACCAAGAAATAGTCGATTAATGCCTCAGCAAAATGGAATTTTCCTCACTTTAATATATACCTACATTGTATATACCTATGTACCTGTTTACCGAAAAGAAAGGCAATAAATGGTATGTTTAAACAAAATTATTGTTTCTAAACGCCAAAGATAATACATGTATATCAGGAAGCGTACAAGACTTTAAGATAACGTCCTACTGTATTTGGAACTTACTTTATAATTAATCAACGAATGATTCTTTAATACATAGGTACTTATATTTATAAGAATTCCACTATGACCCTATAAAACCTAAGATTTTTATACACCCAACAAGTATTAACAAACATAAATTTCATTACTTTCATTTTATCCGAAAAATATTGCTATACTTTTTTATGACAGTAAGATTGGAATACCAATCAGTCTATGTCATCATTAACTTATTTCAGGAAATGTAATGTTTTGATTGTTATCATTCATGAACATTAAAGGGGCATGGTCACGATTATGGTCAAATTCTATTTTTCTGTTTTTATTATTTACAATCTTTTAGATAAACATTTCTAATGATCAAATGAAATTTGAGAGTCAGTCATTAGTTTATAAGCAAGATACAGAGCTCACCATTCTTTGTTATGTAAACAAGGCTCGTGCCCTGTTTTTGTTTACATAAGTTCAATATACCAGTAAAAAATCTTTTTCATGCTGATTTGTCTATTTTCTTGTTAATCTAAAGCATAAATAAACAGTTCATAACGTTTAACACATTCATTTAATGTGTAAAATTAGACTTTTCACTTCCACATTCAAAATGTAAACAAAAGCATTGTTTACATAGTAAAGAATTGTGAGCTCTGTAACTCGCTTATAACTCAACAAATGACACTCAAATTTTGGTTGCATAATAAAAATGCCTTATGTAAGCGTTGTAAACATTAAATTAAAAAAAATAAATGTTGACCAAAATCATGACCATGCCCCTTTAAGTTATCTTTGAAAGAAGAATAAGAATGGTAGAGTTAAGATTGAACATCATAGACATGTTATTACTGAGCGAAGGTTTCATTTCACGTACTATGTCGGGACGAAACGGGTTTGAATTGCATTGGAAGACTTCAAATAACGTTTTTTTTTAATTCATAGTTTCAATCCTAATCATTCAATTGTGTTTCAAAACATCGGAAGTTAAAGAATGAATCTGTTGTGTGATTTTGAGCGTTGATTTAGATAATTCCATCATCATATGTACAAGATTCTATTTTCGTTGAAATGTTAGTACTGACGCTTGTTAACTGGGGTGGGGGTGGGGTTAAACATATCGTTTACCTAATTGTATTGTAAAAGGATTTTGTCCGGGACGATACAGAAGATTATACCAAGTAAGTATGCGCTGCCGATTTTAGCGTTTCTTTCGATTTCTGACGTCAAACCGCAGTGACAGAGCATTGCACCTGGGATTTTTGTGGTACATATTTTCAAAGGACATAATCAACGCTTACCATTGTCTCTATCTTGTATTATGCAGAATCATTTCCAGAAAAAAATATGCCATTTCCTTGACGTTTGGGCCAAGAAAATGGAATTTGGTTGCTGCAATTTTAAAATAAATTTGTTAGTGATACCAAGGCTGTCTAAAAATGCCGTGACCATTTTGTAGTAATTTTCTGCCTCTGGGCACGTCAATGTTTTAATATTTAGTTTAAACATTGATGTGCCGTGGACTCAGAGCAATGATTTTGCAGAATACAGTGTAACAGGGATATTGGCGAGAACTGAACGGCTTGCATAATGAATACCCCGTAAATACGTGAACAATTAATATTGTATTTTGTTTCCTCGGATAAACTTTTGCTGTTGTAGATACTCAGCCAGCTTCAACAAATGATGAAACCACAGCACATTCCATACAATGTCAAGAAGTCACATGATATTAGAAAATTCAATAAGTGTAATTGTATCCAGATTTTGTCCTAAGGTTAGATAATTTTCATTGAAAAAGAGGCACAGTTCTATATACATGTACTTACAGAAATACTTGTTAATAAAACCATTTAGCATATCTTAGCTTATATTTGATTTTTAAAAAAATGAATTATTTTCTTCAAAGCATTTGAAGCAAAAACAAATAAGCTACATTTATAACTACGCATGACTTTTTTTTATACAATGTAATCAATTGGCTGTATTTCTAATCGTAAACTCAGCCAATATTCAATGATTCGTTCAATATCAAAATCTTCCCGTCGTCGCCACCAAATATTACGGAAGCGTTTTAGAGGACATATACACTTCACATTTTTTTATTTTCTACACTTTAAAGTGTAAATTTTACACTTTAATCTGTAAAATTTACACTTTAATCTGTAAAATTGACACTTTAATCTGTAAAATTGACACTTTAAACTGTAAAATTCACACTTTAATCTGTAAATTTTACACTTAAATCTGTAAATTTTACACCTTAATCTGTAAAATTCATACTTTAAAGTGTAAAATTCACACTTTAAAGTGTAAAATTCACACTTTAAAGTGTAAAATTCACACTTTAATCTGTAAATTAGACACTTTAATCTGTAAATTAGACACTTTAATCTGTAAATTTTACACTTTAATCTGTAAAATTCACAGTTTAAAGTATTAAATTCACACTTTAATTTGTAAAATTCACACTTTAATCTGTAAAATTCACACTTTAATCTGTAAATTTTACACTTTAATCTGTAAATTTTACACTTTAATCTGTAAATTTTACACTTTAAAGTGTAAAATTAACACTTTAAAGTGTAAAATTCACACTTTCATCTGTAAATTTTACACTTTAAAGTGTAAAATTCACACTTTAATCTGTAAATTTTACACTTTAATCTGTAAATTTTACACTTAAAAGTGTTGAATTTACACACTATCCTGTAAAATTGTTTCATATATACACACACATTGGAGAATATTTATCATTTCCGATGGTTTGATCGAAGCATTATGGATTGAAATATTTTAATTAGTAAATATTTCAAACTTTGTCTTAAAAACAGTGACATCATTACACAGTGATATTTAAAAAAAAACCGTGGATTTTTCAAATAGATATAAGTGGTTTTATGCCTTGGCTTTTTTTCCACACTTTCGTTTTGATGATTTTACAATAAAAATAACAAATAGTGTTGAATTACTGATCATTCAAAGAATATACATTATGTATCATTCTGTCTAAACCTCGATTTAGCATAAGTACGTTCAGTACTTTGAGTTGTGTACGTACTACAAAAACTTAATTAAATAAAATTGTACTGTATACAAATGAATAAAATTGATGCTTTAAACTAGTAAAAGTCTTGTATACATTTAGCAGGCTTGAAGACTGTGTATTTGCATAAAAGTGAACAAAAAGTAAAAACCCTAAAAAAG
This sequence comes from Magallana gigas, assembly GCF_963853765.1. Taxonomy (NCBI): domain Eukaryota; kingdom Metazoa; phylum Mollusca; class Bivalvia; order Ostreida; family Ostreidae; genus Magallana; species Magallana gigas. The sequence goes on along the minus strand of NC_088855.1, from coordinate 28,415,662 downwards.
TCAAAACCCTAAAACGTTGTTACAGATAATTCTACATTTTATGTTGCGGCCACCATATAATTATGTGGTGGCCGGCTGGCCGTCAGATAAATTAGTGGTGATCTCTAGTTTCTAGTCCATTAAATTATCACTTTTTTCAGTTTTTGTGAAAATTTTAATCTGATTGAAAGAGACAAGGGAAACGGCTTGCATTATAAAAAGCCCTTAGCGTTGAACATTTTTTGGCCATGTGACACTGATACATTTTGTCTAAGAGAATTTAATCATAATTGTTTCAGTTTTTGAACAATTGAATACTGTTAATGGGAACTCATTTCTCGATTGCAATGTTTATTATTAAAGCAAGATCAAAGAAATGCCGGACATTAAATTAAAACAGCCATGTGGTGTTGACATAGTATTTTACAGATTAATGTGTGATTTTTACAGATTAAAGTGTAAAATTTACAGATAAAAGTGTAAAATTTACAGATTAAAGTGTGAATTTTAGACTTTGAATTGTAAATTTTACACTTTAAAGTGTGAATTTTACAAATTAAAGTGTAAGATTTACAGATTAAAGTGTGAATTTTACAGATTAAAGTGTGAATTTTACAGATTAAAGTGTAAAATTTATAGATTAAAGTGTGAATTTTACACTTTAAAGTGTGAATTTTACAGATTAAAGTGTAAAATTTACAGATTAAAGTGTGAATTTTACAGATTAAAGTGTAAAATTTATAGATTAAAGTGTGAATTTTACACTTTAAAGTGTGAATTTTACAGATTAAAGTGTAAAATTTACAGATTAAAGTGTGAATTTTACACTTTAAAGTGTGAATTTTACAGATTAAAGTTTTAAATTTACAGATTAAAGTGTAAAATTTACAGATTAAAGCGTGAAATTTACAGATTAAAGTGTAAAATTTACACTTTAAAGTGTAGAAAATAAAAATGTGAAGTGTATATGTGGCACTAATACGCTTCCGTAAAATATAAATACGTTATTTCAAAATGTTAATCCAAATGTTGATGAAAATGTATGATTAATAAAAAGGGGGGGGGGGGGGAGGGGGGGGTCAGTGCGCTGTAAATTGCTTTTTAACATCCGGTTTAAAGTGCATTGTTATTTTGTTATTTTTAAGAATGATTGATATTTAAATCCCTTTGTTAAACTCTGATTCTTTAATTATTCTATTCACAGCTGACCCAAGAAAGATAATCTCGATGTCTTGGAATGTAGTATTCATGACATATAGATATTTTCATGCAGAGGTAAGCAAAACCATAGGAATATTCATAACTCAGATTCCAGGGTTTTGTTTGCGCATCAATGTATAAATGTATTAGAAATTATCATATCTGACTGTTGGTTCACATGGGTTGCAGTCATCGATTTCAACAAAATGCATAACTAGCGTCAGCAGTTAGATCTTTATATATTTTATTTAATAAGATAGAATATTTATTTCTACTGTAGTGAGTAAAAGTATTGAAAATATTGTGCTATTGATATGGTTATAGAAATACAAAGGCATAATTATCACTCTACATGTATTAACTGGAGTTTTTTTTTTCAATTCAAATACATTTGATGAATTATATCAAGTCATGCATGCCTTACTTACAGCTGTAATAATTTTAAAGTTTATTTCTCATGGAATATTTTTAAATCAATGACATAGTTTTAGCAACGTTGGAAAGAACGGAGAGCACGGACTGCACGAAAAAACGGACTCGCTCCCGCTTCCACAGATGAGAGAACACGGGCTGCACGGAATAACGCTCTTTTGTGTCTATTTCCATTGGTCAGATATGATCCTATATTTCACTTTTCCTTCTCTATTTCTTTTTGATTACCGTTAGGCGAATGGGGACGGAGCCCAGTGTTATGAAGTAACATTTGAATTTACCGGATGACAAGATGAATAAGATGATATGGGACACCTGCATATTGTAACGTATTTCTGATCAAAATAAAAAATAAATCAAGTATAATTTCAAAAACATTTTTCTTCCGAAATTGTTACTTAACAGCGAAGCGCGATGGGTTAGAGCATTAACCACGAATCTGTAAGTCAAGAGTTCGAATCACAATGGGGCATTTATAATTTTTAACTTTCCAAAAATTTTAAAACATATTTTTTGGTCAAATACATGTATTGTTTAAATTGAACATTTTAAAAAGTATTTTGATTATATTAATGTACTTTTATCCACATTAATATTGACAGGTGCCCCATACCACCTTAAAAATAAAATTGACAACATGAAAACTTGAAATGTTTTAATTTATGTACTATCCCGTTTAATATATTTTTTAAAAGATCAACAAGTCACACAAATCTTGAGTCTGTACATATTAAAGTTTAGTATCTCCAAGAAGAAATTCATATGATCATGTGAAGTTCATAGTAAAAAAAGATAATAAAGTCCGACTAAATATTAATAATCTTTATTTTTAAATACAATCCATGAGTATTGTAACTAAGAGTTGTGAAAGGAATAAGATGCCTTTAATCTCTGCTTTCTAACACTCTCCTTCCTTGGTTACTTCAACGCCCCTAAAATTGCAACAGAAAACTCGAGTCATTTCAGGAAGATTAACATATCTAATAAATAGCAAAAAAACTTAGCTTGAAAAAGTTTATCTGAAAATAACCCCAGAAAAACTGATCAATTTCCAATGTGTACAACATTACATGTAGCATCCCCAAAACCCGGTAGGACGTTGTGTTTCGCGTCAACATGCAGTTATTAAACTTCAACTTACTCGCACTTGGCCAAGCACTCGTTGTTGTATGTATTCCCATCCTCTCCACACACTGGGTTCATCTCTCTCGTGCACTTGCACGGACACTTTCCTTCGGAGGCCACTTCCACATTACTGAAATAGTAAAAAAAAAATGAATAAGAAATTATATTTATCAATTTTCAAGGGTTTTTTTCGGGGGGGGGGGATGGTTATCGACTCAAAGACATATAAATTAAAAAAAGACGTACTCGCATTTGGCAACACAGTCGTTAGCGTAAGTTTTTCCATCGACGCCGCAAACGGGTTTCCACAGTAGAAAACATGGACATGGTTTACGGCATTCTCCCTCCGATGCAATCTCAACATTTCTATCAACGAAAAATATTCCAAGTTAATCGTGGTTGAAAATTTCAAATTACAAAATGAAATAAAATCCTTACAAAATACTCATTTAAAATTTTTGGGAGTGTTTTTCATTGTATGTTGTGACAAAAAGCAAATTCTGCTTACGCTGCTCTAGCACCACAAGCGTTTCCATAGGTGACGCCATCCACGCCGCATACTGGTTTGTAATCCGCGGTACAAATCGCAGGACGGGGGCACTCACCCTTGTTCAGGACACGAATTCCTCTTTGAAGAACAAATGAATTTACGTCATATACATCAATATGAATTAGGTATTGATATCTTTATACTAGTTGTTAAGTTTGGTACTTGTGTATGCTAATTTAATATTGACAGATCCAATTGAGGAAAAATCACTTATAGATATTATAAAAATCCTTCCTCGTCTTTCTCTACTCAAAAGGCGCAAAATTATTATTGAGAGTAGTCAAGACTAAATCATTTATAAACTGAAGAGACAAACAACAATTTTCGTAAATTAGCAACAATAACAGCAGAACAACAAAACCACGCTCATACTTGCAGGAAGCCGAGCACTCGTTGCCATAAGATCGGCCATCAGTACCGCAAACTGGGTCGTAGTTTCTATTACAGATACAACAAGACAACTTGTTCTCTGCTGCTTGCACACCTCTAAAATAGGAAGAGAAACTCGTGTTATAAAGCAACCATTGTTACTTCTCAGGCCTTTCCGAGATGCAGAATTTACTTTTCGAGCTCTGTCAAAAGGGCCCAAGAAAAATGTTATTCATAAAAGAATTTCGCTTTTTTTTTTCTTTAATGAAAAATACTTTGACTAACGCAACGTACAATAGGGACTGTGTGTCACTTTAATAATGTATCATTTTAAATAAAATGAAAATAAAGGCATTCAGCGAAACAAACTATTAAATGTACGTACGCGCACTCCATCAGGCAGGAGTTGTCGTACGTGAAACCATCATCGCCACAGACGGGTCTTAGGATCCTTGGGCATATACAGGGCGGGCTTCTGGCCAGAGCGACCGCAATGACGACAGAACACACGATGAAGGTCTTCATATTGCTGGACTTGAAAAGGAAAAACGATTTTAATTGTTTGATATTCTGCGTATTGCTTAGTTATTGCAGAGGGAAAAGGATTTAAAGGTAGGGTAGTTGTAAAAGTCGGACGTCAAGCAGCGAAAAAAAGATATAGAGATATATAGAAAATTCAGGATGCTAAAAAAATATGTAAGGTTCATGGATATTTTATATGAATTAAAAATTTGATTTACTTTACAAATAATTTGCAAAAATATTTATAGTTATTCCACTGATAGAAATAAATCGAATTTATAAGCATAAAGAAAAATGTATATGATACTACAGATACTTACGGTATGTGTTGTGTAGATACTCCACAATGAACGAGTTTACTTTGTACGGAGACTGGACAGAGACCGCCTTTTATGCCATTGATCGTGAGAATGAAACTACACGTAAGTTTTACGTATCGAATTTGATATCATCACACAACATGTGTTCCCCAATATTAATGACCTTTTATTATTATGCCCCATGTGCAAATTAATATTGCCTAGCCCTGGGATAAAATAACCAATAGTAAGGTCATTTTATTCAAGTGAAATATACACATATGGTAATTTTGTGGTAAAATTTGAATTGGTGATTATAAATTCTTTTCGAAATTTTAAAACTTGTTTACAACAATAAATATTGCTATTTAAGTTTATCTTTTTAGCTTTTTTTGTTTATATCTTTTTTTAGGCATCGTGAAGCAGTATCTATCATGTTTTCGATCCCAACTCTTATAATCTTTTTTTCATTAAAGAAAACCGACGCTTTTTGAGATGATAATCTATTAACAGGTTTACATTTTTTTATCTGTTGGTGTGCTCTATTTGGGGAAAAATCTTTCTGTAAAAAAATGTATTGCCAAAGCATTTCGAACTTGCTTGTATGTGATGAAATTCACTTTTTAAAAAAAGACACATTTGATTAATAGGGCTGAGTAGTCGTGAGTTTTTTAAAGCTTTATTTACCTCCTTAAAATGAAGAGGTCTGTGTAGAGAGAGAGAGAGAGAGAGAGAGAGAGAGAGAGAGAGAGACTGAAAATTTAGAGCTAGCATATTTAGATTTTTATTTTTTATTCATTTTTTTTTTTTGGTCAAAAGTATCATATTTCAAAGTTTAAGGTAGATCTGATGGTTCATGTGTTGACCTCTAGCCTCCATAAATTCAACATGAAAATAAACACCCAAAACTTTTTCTATTTAAAATCAACACCATGTTGTTTCTCTATTATATTCATGCATCCTCAATGCCCCATGATCAATAAATAGGTCAATAGGCGCTGATATCTATACTTTTTTTTGTAAAGCACGACCAGAAGCAAAATCTAGTTGGTCTCTGTATAGTATTCATTACGTCTAGTTGGTCCACAATACACGTGGGCTCGTGGCACCTGTTACAGTTCCGCCCGGGGAATATGTCAGTTAATAGCACCGTATCGTGCTACAGTGATGCAGTGAAACAAGTGTATGGGTATATAATTAATTAATTCATTTTAAACATTCCACACTGTTGCATTAATAAATGAGTAATATTAATGAGTAGAGGGGATTAACCGGACAACATAAGGTTCAAGACCCTTACATTCACTGTTCACAGACTCTGAAAAAATTGACCTTAAATGAAATTATATTTGAAATCCTAGCACCAAATAAACTGAGAAAATCAGATTTTGAATACGAATGCAATGTATGCATAGCAGTCTTTATGTTATACCTGTGTTTAATTAAGGAGATAGTAGCTGCAGGTCTGTAGCTCCCTGTCTGAAAAAATCGGATGGACGACCAGCTGGTCATAAAATAAGTGTATTTTATCATAGTAACGCAATCAAGTAATAAGATCTCAAAATTAAATCAATATAGCATTGCGAAACAAAAAACAAAAAAAACAAAAAATAGTGCATGGATTTCAGTAAAAAAAAAATTTAATTCGGTGAAAATGTCTACAATTTTATAAAATTTATCAACATAGTACAGGCTGACTATCTTAATCTCGAACATCGAAATCTCGAATGCCTTTGGTATCTAAATCAGGGTAAGATATATATATTTCTGGTCTCTTGCTTGAAATCCTTTCTCTAGCTTCGTATGATATCAATAGGTAGAGAATTTAGAATCTGGTCCAGAAGACTGTTGCTATGTGTTCCCTTGGCCTTCTCTTCTCCTCCCTCTTGACATTCTCCAACTTGGAAATCATAAATTCCACTGTAAGAAATGATAAAATTATAACCAAGTAATATACATGTATTTCACAAGACAATAAAACAGATTGTGTTCAGTAACGAGAAAAAATTGGGGGGATGAATTTAAATTTGTTGTATTTCTAGATTTCGTCACCATGTGATAAAATGTACACGTCTTTACAATAAGACCATAGTCAGGTGATGGTTACGACGACGACGACGACGATGATGATGATGATGATGATGATGACGATGATGATGATGATGACCATGATGGTGATGATGACGACGACGACGACAACGACGACGACGATGATGATGATGTCAAAACAATTCAGATTTGTGAGGAAGTTTTTTTGTTCATTGTTTTTTCGTTTTTTTAACTAAAAATTCACTGTAAGCTAGAAAGAAATGACTTGACTCACTTGATGCAGCCAGCCACGCATCGGTTGGGATAAGTTACACCGTCGCTCCCACACACTGGGCGGTAGTGGTCTGGACAAACACAATTCCGTGGACATTCACCATTGGATATGATTCTTGCCTTCCTGAGGAAAAAAACAAACAGTACTTTTTTACACAGCGTCTTATCTGTACATGATGATGTATTATTTTGTGTACATTATAAATTTTTTTTCTCTGGGGGGGGGGGGGGGGGGGTCTTGGTCAAATTGACTTTAGGAATCTTACGCTTGGACAGCCTTGCATGGATTGTAGTAGGTCATCCCATCCGCCCCACAGACCGGCTCGTAGACGTCAGGACAGGGGGATACAGTGGTGTAGCGTAGGCATTCACCCTCGTGGTTCATCCGCACTCCTCTGTGGCAGACATGAACTAACAATTACAGATACAACGAGAGAGAGAGAGAGAGAGAGAGAGAGAGAGAGAGAGAGAGAGAGTTTTTTTATTAGAATCTTCGAATGTGTCCAAAATTACTTAATATACAACGGTTTGTAAAATTGTATTTACACGCAAGACGCCATGCACCGGTTCCCGTAAGATTTGCCATTTGTTCCACACACAGGGTTGTAAGTGAGATCACACGTGCAGCAGAGCATCGGGTCTTGGGCCGCTGCCACTCCGCTGAAAGAATAAGATATTCGCCGTAAAGAATGTGGGATTTGTCCGCTTGAATTTTGATGAAAATACAGTTGCGAAAAGAGAGAATAAATGTACTCACTCGCATTTCATAAAACAAGCATTGGTATAGTTGAAGCCATTTTCTCCACAAACAGGCTCATCCTTGTCTGGACATGAACATGGTTCGCTTGTTGACAGAGTGATTGAAAAAATTGATGAAATCACAGCCAAAAGTACGACGGTGATCATCCTGAAGAAAGTGTAAAGAATTAAACTGATATTTAAGATGTAAAGACGTATGAAATTATTGAGAAAAAATATAGGTCTTTTTTCTAGCTATTAACCTGTAACTCTTCGTCAAAAATTCTCTAATACACACACCAAATAAATTATGATTTTTTTTTCATGGCTGGGACTGTTGCTTTACATACATATATTGCCCGTTCCTGAGAAGAAAAAATGTCCTTAAACTTATTTTCCTATATATATTTCTTATTTCTCATAGCCTGTTGAAATCTTCCGATAAATCATAAAGTCATATTTTGCCTAATTCAGCGATCTTATTATCTTACATTCTTTTGATTCATTCATTCCATTATATAAACATGTATAATGCCCAAACTTACTATATCAGAACTACGTCTGTAAAATCCAAAAAGAAGCATTAAATAATTAGATAGCATTAGTTCTGAGGAAAAAATATTCTTATCGTAAATTCCCATTATTTGATCAAAGTCAAAAACTTACTTTTCCGTTCTTCTGGTCCCGTTCTCTTTAAAGTATACTTCAACATTTATAGTAAGCTTAAAAAAGCAACCCCATGATTAATATTCATTAGAAAAAAGAGTGAAATGATTACAAACATCTTCAAGCCATAATAAACAAAAGTCCCTTCCGTACTTTGACCCCCGCAGACGTCCAAAATCCAAAATTAGTGAATAAATCATTTTTTACAATTTTAACATTTTCAGTGTGTCCAAAATATATCAAAAATACCGTTCTTAATGAGGCTGTGTGGCCAACGAAACTAAGTTAAACCATAAGATCTACCTTCATTTCTTTAAAGTTTGAATGTTTTTCTATACTTTTTTATAGAACTCTTTTTGTTCAGGAGATTTTTATGGCCTAAATATGGCCACGACCAAAGTTTTGACCAGACGAAGTTTTATGTTGATTTACTGATTCACGAAATCTGTGATTGATTATCTCATAGTTTTTCCAATTGAACATTTTCCCAAAAAATATTTTACTTTCAATATATTTCTTGTTGAGAAGCCTTCGAGTTGAAAATGTCGATCGCTATAAAATATTTCTGGTATTTCATGATATCAAGGTAAAAGAAAAAGACTCCCTTATGTTTGTGATAAATGTCAGTAATCATCGGCTAGTGTTCCAAAATATCAGTATTAATCGTGATTAATTATTTTTTCAAGATAATCATATGTTTGATACATGTAAAATTATTGTCAGCATAAAGATAAAAAGTGTGTGTGTTTTTTCTTAATATCAATGCACGGTACTTAGTGAGAGCCGTGCTGCAATTCAGAGAGGGGGGGGGGGGCGATGCATTTTCAATTTTCAAAGTTTTAAACTTTTACTGGTTTAATTTAAAACCTTCACCTCTGATGGATATACTCCGTTAAATAGACATATTAAAATTGTCATTTGGGCATTGACCTTCCGGTTTTTATAAACGTCACAATTAACGTACGAGTACCAGCTGTGATCAATTAAGCCCCCGGGACACACGGTTTTAATTTCTAAATTCTACACGATCATAAGTCACAATAACAAAAGCAATAATTTTTAAATTATGAACAAAACACTGAAAACAGCATAACAGCCATAGCATATAATTAAAAACCAGTTTTAACAAAACGACAACTTGGTACTGGATTACTCGATCAATTTAGTGATAATCGAGACAATTTTAAAACAATACATGTTCAGAAACGGAAATGTTACATCAGCACACCATGATGCGTCCATCAAGTTAAACAAGTTGATTTTCAAACCACTGTAATCAATATTCAGGAAAGCAATGTGTTTTTAATTTTAGTATTTTTTTTTTGCTATATATCCTTGATTATATATTATCAGTGCTTTTTCTTTTTCTTTTTTTTTTAAGATCAATTTGTTAATACTAAGGGAACATTGATTATATATTTAGTGTAAATTCTATGTATGTATGTAAATGGGAGAAATCATGCATATTTACCAAATTAATTGATCGATTTTCATAATTTTGTTAGCAATGGGTGGGGTGGTTGGGGTTCAAGGTCTATATATTGGTAACTTTCTGTATGAAATTACCTATATGTTATAATCAGTGCTTCATTTTTTTTTTAAATTTGTTAATACTAAGGTAACATTGATTATATAATAAGTGTCTTTTAAACAGTGGCGTAGCTACCATGTATGCTTATATGCCTGAGCATGCACATCATTTGGGAAAAGAAGAAATTCAGTAATAAAAAAAATAAAGAAAGAAAAAAATAAAGAAATAAAGAATTCAAGTATAAAGGCCCGTACCTAGTTATTCCATCAACCCGTTTCCGTCACCCGGTCCTACTTAACGAGGCCGGTGTAACGAAGAATATTGACCCGGGTTGAAAATTGACCCGGGGGTCATTTTTCAACGTTGAATATTGACCCGGGGGGTCATTTTTCAACGTTGAAAATTGAGACCAAAATCGTGAAATTTATACCCGGGGTCATTTTTCAACGGTATGAGAAAGATTTTTCTAAACTCTGATGTCCTCGACCCGTTGAAAATTGATCCTGTTGAGAATTGACCCAAACCTCAGAGTTTTGATCTGAACTGGAACTTACTCTACACGGTTTAAATGTACAATCATGCACATATTTGAAAGTTTCAGTTTTAAAATGTACATACTGTCCGATACATATGCAGACGTGGCTAATTTCTTTTAGGCTGATATGTCCAATTAATCATTTAGTTTTTAGATTGAAAATATGATATCCAGTTATTATTACAATACTATGTATAAAAGCTAAGAAGATGACCGTTTGCTTCGGAATGGAGCAGGCGAGTAGGGCTAGAATATTTTTTGACATAGATGACATGGTTTTCATTCCCTCATGTGACAGAATTTAAAGTTTAAACTTGTCACAATCTCTGATAAATATATCTAACAAACATATTGTCCGTCACTTTTAAGGCAATTCAACAATTTTCATATATACTGGGGTTTTTTTTATACGTATATATACAGCATATACATATTTACACATGTTTTTAATTTTTTACGACTTAAAAATGATTTTTCATAAACTTGTCTGATTAACTTTATTGAAGCACCATCCAATTTTCTGCATATACAGTCATGGTTCTTCTTAAAAATGCAATTTATTTCTATTATTTTGAGTTTTCAATTCTATTATTTACCTGTAAATTAGAAACACAGACAACTGACGTAATATATTTTCTCAAAATTAAAAACATATACCCTCTACAGCAAAAATGTTATCAATGTAAAAAAAAAAGTAGGTTTGCATCTAAATATACAGTCGGAGGATGGTTGATCTAATTATATTAATGGTATAAACATTAAAAAGGTATGCGAAAAGTATACAACTGATAGATATGTTGTTTGGAGCAGCTGTATCAAGGAAAAATCCGAATTGCTTAAACATGTACACATTGAAGCAACCAGGACAGTGACAGGGATCAGAGTTAATTCTTCTAAAATAATTTTATATAGTGAGCTTCATTTTGGAAACCCCTTGCAATCTCGAAGGGATAACCATAAACTAATTATATTCTACAAGAATATAAATGGTTTAGCACCACACGATATGTTAGGTTGAATTCAATCATATTTTCTTACTGAACATGCATATAATCATAGATCGAATTAGCTTTTTTACTATCTACCACTATATACTTATTACAATAGCTTTGCTCCGTCTACATGTAAATTATGGAATAAAGAAAATTTCATCAACTTTATCTTTCTATTAAGTCAAAACTTAAAAAACAAAATATACCTAGAGTTTACAAACCTTTCAGTTAAGACAATAGGAAATATTATTTTACGTTAATTACGGAATAAAGCTAGTAAAGCTTACTTATTTAAGGATTTTTTTTTTCTGATGTGAGTCGATGTTTATACTGTGGGTCTGAATCTGAAGGAAATGTGATTTTCCCCCTGGATATCCAAGATACACTCAACAAAGAGACGAACTTTTTAAACAACTTATTGACATTAGTGTACCATTTTATATGAACTATATACTTTGTGGTAGTTCTGATTTTTCATATAGATAAAATTGTTTCCCATGTTTATACTTATATTAGATATCCAAAGCGTTTTTGATTCTCTTAAGGTACACTGTTTAAACCTATTTAAGTATTATACCTGTATATTTACTTAATATATAGTTCCCTTTTATTTACTGTTCTTTTCAAATGGGCTGGATCATGCAAATCTCATTCTTATGTTTGTATCTCTGCAGGTATAAATGAAGGTGATATGTTTGTTAATATAGGTGTGAGTGAACATGTCTACCAACAATATGTCATACAATCATACATGATAAATATTCAGATAATTATTTAATATTCAAGTACCTCATGTCTTATATACACATAATATACACATTTAACACGTTTAAATTAAATCAATAATGTAGGTGGCTGTGATAGGAAGGTCAATCATCTACTCCAACGCTGCTGTATGATCTTCTACTACTTATTTCTATTCAAAAAATGCAATTTACCAATTTATTGACGAAAACAATTACTGTTAGTAAATTTATGATAATTTTTTGTGATCAAAGCAAGTTAGAAACTTTAAAGCAAAATTCTATTGTCATCCTGTACAAAAATTAGGTTGCTAACTTGCTACAGATTCCATGAAGCAGAATTGTTAATGCCTAGAAAAATTAGCGATTTGATGATATTTAGTTACATCAAAAGTTATTCTAACGGAACAAATAAAACACCAAAATTCGGCTTTCAAGGTATAGTTACTACAGCATAGTTCATGAAAGAGTACAATCATGTTAGCATATCACCATTTTGTAAACTGTTATTGGCTGGATGGGTGTGAATACAAAATTCAGACAGTCACAGTTTTAACAAACTGAGTGGGTGCAAACACAAAAATCTCAATATGACATACTGTAATTTGTTTTATTTACACCCACTCAGAAAGAATGTAGGCGCTTAAGATGTAGATTCGGCAGGAATATGGGCGCACAAGGAGAGTGAAAATTTCATCAATTAATTTTGAATATTTTTCGAATTATAACCGTTATTTGGTTTATGTTGTATGTGGAATTAGTGGGAAAATATTTGAAAAGCAAAAGGTTTTATTATAATATGGGTCTAGATATAGCAACACGATGCAATTCATGCAAAATCCTACTTATTTACAACTGTTTTTAAATGATTTTGATGTCTCTGGGTCTTCTCTCCACATATTTGAAACGTGTAAAGATAACATATTTCAACATTAAAATTGTCGCTTTTTAAAAAAAAGATGGAGATGACCCAGAGATGACTAATTATGTACTTTTTCAAATTATTTTTTGAAAGATAAAAAACAAAGTCCATTGATATGACAGTGTTGTTTCAAACAGTACTTTATAGAGCATATATTGACAAGTCTCGCATGGCTCAGTGGTTTCGTCCTGGATTAGTGAATACATACATTCAGTGTTTTGGGTTCAAATCCAACTTGTGGTCTTTTTTTTTAAATTAAACTTTTTTGTTTTAAATGTTTGTTATTATAACATGATGTTGAATTATTAGGATATACACAATATAACTTCATTAAAATATGTTTGTATTAACATTTCCAACTAGTTATCGGTTTACCTCTCATTGCCATTTTTTGAAAGGTAATTGTGAGTTTTTGAATAACCGGAATAGCCATGTACTTCGACTCTCAACATAATATATTTTTGTTAAAACCTATACATAGCCTTTCGAGGTTATAGACATTTAAATCCCAATTGATTCATGTCGAGGATTCCTGCAAACTTACAATCTTGTGTGCTCACTTTCTTTACGATGAACAATATCAAAGTTTCAATTTATTGGGTGAACGTAAAACCAAAATTAAATAATATGACGTATTGTAATTTTTTTTAAATTATATATATTTGTACACTTCTCCAGCAAATTAAAAAAAAGAGTTTTATTGAATTGAATATTTTAACGTGTAAACATGTATACTAATATCATTAAAAAACATATATTTCTTTAAAAATATATAGATATCACACACAGCAATTATACGCGAAAAGTTTATTATGAATAAAATAGTTATTACATGTACATATTTAAAGGGATACTATGTAAATTCAAAAAATAATTATTTAAGTCTCATTTTAATCCCCCCCCCCCCGTTGAAACATGTGAACATGTATATCTAAAGAATAAATATATAAAAACTGATAATTTTTAATTAAATAAACTCAAGTTATAATATTGATTCGTTAATTTGTGCTTCTTTGCTGTTGAATTTTGAACCGGTTTCATGATCAAAATTCCACGATGCGGGTCAATTTTCAACGGATTAGGGTCTTTATTCAACACCTTTGGTCTCAATATTCAACGTTGAAAAATAACCCCCGGGTCAATTTTCAACCCGGGTCAAAATTCTTCGTTACACCGGGTCTAATTAGTTCTGCCCTAGATTTTTAAATGAATTTTTTTACCTGAATTTCTATTGATATAATTATTATTTTAAGATTAAAAAATAAGACATTTACCACACCGTTTGTTTAGGGGGTCATCTCAAAGTTTGTTAATCTTTAACATAGGACCCTATGGGATTTCGCTTGAAATGTATCAATTTTGCACATTTTTTAAAACTTCTGCCCTAGGGATTTCTTTTTCTGTTCTACATATTAAAGTTATTGCTAAAAGGCATCAAATGGTCAAATAAAAAAAACCTTTTACCTCCTGGTTTGTTCCAGGGGTCTTATCAAAGTTGATTTTTGTATGCCCAATTTCCCAGATTGGTCAGATAATGGCTAATTTTTATTTGACAAAGGCGGAAAAGGTGATCTTTATAGTATTATTAAAGCATTCAGACATATTTAAGTAATAAAAAAATATATAACATCACATATTAAGGGTCATTAATATAAAATACATGGTTACTGTCTTGAAATATACGAATTAAGCTATATTTAGGCGGGTTAAGAAAACGTGACAGAGGGTTAGGCCTGCTGAACCCTCTTCACGTTTTCAACCCGAGCCCAAATATAACTTATACTTCGAGACAGTTATGTTTATTCCACATTATAACATTAGTTCTACACATTAAACGAGCCATTTTCAACAAATTTCGCTGAATATCTGCAGTTGAAACTATCACGCCATGGCGTCAACCAAGCAAAAAGATGACGTCACAATACAAATGAAACGCTGCGCGAAAGCGTGCGTACTCGTTCTGTACTCGGTCTCGTTAATTTATCCGGAATCATTGCTAAACAAAGACGTCTTAAAGCTGCTTGGTCCGATTTTTTTTGTAATTACAGTATCAATTTTTTCCCCATACAAATCATTTATCTTAGAAAGTTATGGACTTTCTCCTATTTACACCAGCAGAACCAGTCTCCTTTCAAAGTTAGAAATATTCAAAGTAAATAAAAATAATTTCTCTTTGGGCAAACGAAAAAACAAACCAAAATGCATCACGGGAATGTTTAAGAAAGGAAACCGCTTGGTTTCGTCCCCCGAATGATTGGGGTTATTCAACCCGCATGCTATGCATCGATTGTAAAGAAGGCAGACTTTGGAAATATTAGCGAACAAAACGTACACATGTTTATTTGTAATTTGTCTGATCATTTCGACCTTTATTTAAAGCGATGTCAAAGTCGTAATACAACCATACCCGTCTCGTCGTCAAGGGTGAAATTTAACATGAGGCGAAATAACGCGGTACCTTTTAATGTCGTTTGTTTTGTTAGCAAATTTTGTACGTATTTTTCTTCATTGAAATTTGGCATAATTGACGTGTAAAACTACTGCAATGTCTATTATAATACATATACTAAGCATAGCCATCGTTTTTTAAAAGCGTGCATAAAATTTGATATAAAATCGGACCAAGCAGCTTTAATCCTATGGGAGAAATCATGCATATTTACAAAATAAATTGTTCAATTTTCATAATTTTGTTAGCACTGGATGGGTTGGTTGGGGTCCAAGGTCTATATTTTGGTAACTTTCTGTATGAAATTATCTTATCTATATATGTTGTTTCAAACCCAATTGGGAGTCCAGTCTTTCGATTCCCTCTAGATATCTCGTAATCGAGTTACGAATTGGCATTACGTCATAATCAAAGTCACATGGTATAACGTCATAATCAAAACGACGCAATCACTATCACTATAGCATACACAGAGGAGATAGCAGGTAATGTAAATATGCATTGTTGTCGGTAGTTTGCACCATCAAACATTGCATGTATGTACATAAACATTATATCTTAAATGTGGTTATAGAAGACATCTCTTGTTTCAGATCACAGTAAAATGGAGTCAAAATCAGATCTTGGAAACGGTCCAGTTATCAATATGGTATGTACAATTACAATAAGTTTTTAGAATACATGCATCATTGATAATTTACAAAGTTGCAACGGAATTTAAACAACCACTTATGTCTTTTACTTATCTAGGAACGGGTTCCAATCATAGAGGGCCAGAAGATTCATCGTTCAGATGACAAGAGAACAAATGGAATCGGAAATGGAGAAATCCAAAGTCGGATTAAGAATATACCCGTATTGGAGGAAAGAAGACTACTTGCGCTAGAAAGGCACATCAAGCGTAAACGGAGGAGACGGCCGTACGTAAAAAAGATGAAGAGTTCGGACAAAACAGAGCACCAGCTTGGCAAGACCATGGCGGAAGTACCAGACGACCCAGTGGCGTTTGGTTATAAGGATAAGAGGATACACGTATCTAATGGGGAAGGGAAAAAAGATTGCATTCTGAATAAAATCGTGGGTAATCAAACTGATCCGCGATCAAAAAACGAACTGATCAAGAATTTTGAAGCTCAATCAACAAAGAAGGAGGTCGGAAAAGATAATGAACTGAGTTTGCAATTTGATAAGTTGGTTAAATACTTACTCGACGGAGTGAAAAAAGATATACTGAATATAGTTGAAGATGAACTAAACAAACAGAGCAAAGAGGTTGAAGAGGAAGGTCAAATCAAAAAGGATGAAGGGGCTGGTATGGAGGTGAAGCAAGAAAACGAAGAAAATTTAACTGCCGTAAAGGAAGTTAACACTTCGCCGCCTAAAGATGCTTTGATGGAAGTAAATCGTGTAAATGATAAAAACTTGAAGAAAGAGAAAGAAAACCTTCAAAATGAAGGGCATATCAAATGTTCGGAGAGAGCAAAGGACCCTAAAATCCAAACTGATGATATAAGGTAATTTCCTCTTTTACTGCATCACATGTATACTGGATCAGTCACTTACATGTACGAATTTTTTTTTCATTGTTTAATCTTCTTGCTTCAAAATAAAATTTTAGATCGGATAGCAGTCAATGATTGCAAATGTTGTCTGTACTTGTTATAATAATATTGAATTTCTTTATTGTTATTGATTTATGCATAAAGGTCTAGATCTGATTAAAAAACAAAATGCATTTCATGTTGTTTTTCAGAGATGAAAACACGGGACAAAGTAGTTCTAAGCCAAAGGAACTTAAACAAAAAGATTCCGAATCGGAAGCCATCAAATCAAATGAACTGGTAAAAGATGGAAGCAATAATGAACAGACTAATGTAAATATAAGAAACAAGGTATTTACATATTCTGATTATTTTATATTTCGTCAAGAAATATATGAAAACTTCGTAATACTGTAATGAGATATTAATATCCAAAGTTTTGTTTAATTTGAAAAGTAGGAAGAAGTCGATATTATTTGGTCTTAATTACACTGAAATTTATATACATTAGTGGTAAAGTTTTTGGTCCTTGTTTTATTTATAACTTCATCCACTGAAATAAGACTTATGTAACTTATTATTAAGTTTTGATACCGATAAAAAAATGTTTATCTTTTCATTTAATTTTTAGCTTGTCCTCCATGACAAAGAAGACGATGATGAAGAAGATGATGATGATGGCTTTATGCCGAGAAAACTATTTTTCTTTAGTTTTTCTGAATTCAATGTAATTTTTTATATCTATATAAGATTTCCAATCTTTATTTCACTGCAAATATCTACAACAAAATTAATTGTTTGATTACAAACTACTACTGTACACTAATACTAGTATATAGGTTGAGAACTGAATTATTCGTACTTTTATGAATTTAAATTCAGCGTTAATGACTACACATTCAACACGTAAATGAAATATATATAATGTTTTTTTTCCATTTCGTTTCGTTTAGAAAGAAGAAACCTCTGCATAACGGAATAAAAATAATTATCAGCAAAAACAGCATTCCACGTCATCACCTGGTTAATTTGTTGTATATTGCTACGAGTTTAAGAAATAAAATACTAGTATATTTTGTTGACTGTAGTTGGTTATTTTTTTTTTTATCTAAGAGCTGTTGGCACTTGATCCCTAAGATTGCAATATCAAAACATTCTTTCTTTTGGAGTTTATGTTCGTATAAAGGTAGCGAACATTACAAATAAGATCCATCAAATATTGCATAAAACCTGAATATTTATGTTTGCATTCCGAATCTCTCTTTGATCACTGTCTAAATTAATTTTATGAAATTAAAGTCTATTTGAACGGACTAAAAATGTAAACGTCCCATCCCTTGGGGGAGATCTTCTCAATACAAGTTCATCATTGTGATATTTTTATAATTCATCCCTTGTCCATGCATATTTTCTTATGTCGTCATTTCTATCGCCGTAATAAATTCATAGATTGAGACAATCACATCTAAAACAGCTGATTTAATTGCAACATTCAGAGTTTTACCGATGGTATCCTCAGAAGCACCAGTTATCACCCAAAGAACGCAAAACACAGCGCTCTGTTGTTGTTTTTTTTACTTCGTTACCTTCGATACATTAGATCTGCTATCATTAAAATTATATTCTAGCAGCTCTCAGCATTTTTTTTTATTTGGGAAGGACTCTGAAAACGGCAGTTGATTTTTGTGAAAAAAAACTTACTCCAAATAGGAGTTTGGCGCATGGACAGTTACATCAAAGCAACACATTTTTATGCGAAAACAGGGCTCTTAGAAAATTACAACATATACAAAGCAGATTACATTAAAATATGCAGGTCTGCAAATACTCTAAACTACTTTACATGACATGTTTCAACAGAATATATTTTGCAATAATGTAGGTTCGTGGGTGAATTCAAATTTTATTTGATGTTCAATAATGGCCAATTCTGTTTTCGATTATGATGCCGATAAAAGTGAACAATTCAATGTTATTCGTGATTTTTCCCATTTGCTGTATCATACAAAATTTCCCATTTACACCAGGCTAGCTAAGCCTCTTACTGGTCGTGGGTCGTGTACACCCAATTCATTTCGAGGGTCAACTGGTCTCTCCCGGGGCCTCAACCTTACCGAATATGAAGCCTTATATATGGAATACAAGGTGTTAGCCTGCCTCTTGAATGATATTCCCATTACAACTGTATGGTATGAAATTTCTCATTTTGACCAGGCTAGCTTTGCCTGTTGCTGGTCCTGCAAACCGTTTTTTTTTTGCGGGCCAACTGGTCTACCCTTGGGGCCCCCATCCTTTAAATCGAATATATTCATATGGAGCCCAAGTATGGAATACAGGTTGTTAGTCCTCCCTTTTTGCCAGGCTAGCCAATTATGACAGCTGTCAGGTCATTTCAGAAAGTGACAAGTTTTAATATATCTCTGTTTAAAGTTAAAAAGTAAGTTATTACGAAAAGACTATTGCTTAAAAGCAAAACACAGAGATGCCACATTATGGGATTAATTAAATTAATAATATCAGTTTTAAAAATTGAACATGAGCATTTTAAAAGGAAACGGGTTTAGCATCTATGTGCTCCACTTTATCCAAAAATTAACCAAAATAAAGCACTTAATACATGGGTGGCAGAAATGTCATGGCTTTTATTAGATAACAATATTTTGATTAAGTAAACAAGTGTTTATGGTAAAATAGCACAAAAGGTTTATATAGTCGCACCTAGAAATAACAGTATCCGACGGCAAATGTTTTACTGTCAAAATTGTGCCAACTGGATTTCCTAGAAATCCTACCGCCAACTGAGCGGCCGCATTTTGACAGGAATACCTCAATTAAATGGAGAAAATTACACTTTCTTAACATGTTATATGACATCCCTGAAGAAATTTTCAAATTTGCCTCCAAATCGGAGACATGCCAAATCGGCAAAATTAAAAATTGCCTCCAAATCGGAGACCTGCCAAATCGGCAAAATCAAAAATTGCCTCCAAATTGGAGACCTGCCAAATCGGCATAATACTGAAATTGCCTCCAAATCGGAGACCTGCCAAATCGGCAAAGTGAAAAATTGCCTCCAAATCGAAGACCTACCAAATTGGCAAAATACTAAAGTTGCCTCCAAATCGGAGACTTGCCAAATCGGCAAAATCAAAATTGAAAATTGTCTTTATATTGGATACTTGCCATCTCAGAATATCCCAGCATAATGAGAAATACAACTCAATAACTATGTGACTAACCGATTTTTTACCAACTCTACTAAATTCATTCGCTCTACTCCAAATCGACAACCTGCCCACTCTTTGAAAAAATGCCAACTCGACAACTACTGGGTATATATTATCAAATAATAGCAACTGACAGATTCAGATAAACTCTAACAATGTCCTCAAAATCAGAGGTCTGACGACTTGGTGTGTACACACTTGTACAATAAAAATACCCAATTTGCAACAAATTCAATGACCATGCATGCCAATCCACAAACTAAATTTATGCATGATACTATGCCTCAAGTAAACAAAAATTACCAATTACAGAAGCTTAACCAACTTGTGAAAATGATATATTTATAGAGTTATGAACTAGGGAATTTGTTTGAACCATTTTGAATGAACTGCTTTAACGCATTCTGTAATGTTGTTAAATAATGAAAATTGCCTTAATTTGTAAGATGCACCCCATCAGGCAAAATTCAGGTGGGGTGAAAGGCTGAAATTCTAGATATTTAATCGATGCCCCACCATGATTAAGCACGAATGTAGCAATTGAGCTGTTAATGCGTTTTCTTGAATTTTTTGCAGAGATGTTTGAGATAGCATACATCCAACGAGACCTAGGTAAAATTTGGGACCATACAATGCGTGTAGTGGGGAAGATTTCAAAAATTTCCCTTAAGGTAGTTACGTTTCATGAACTTTTGTAGACCTGACAATGAAATATCTGCTATGTCATTTCCCCCACAATGAATGACTAAAAGTTTCGGCACTGGGTACTTAACTTGCGATTCTTGGATAGTCGACAAGAGGTTACACAACCGCAGGCCTGAAACACCTTTCCAAATAATACTCATGTCTGTTCTTAAGTTTGTATTGAATTCAGGATCTTGGAAGATATTTTCTCTGGCCCTCTTTACTATGGAAGAACCAACAATCCAAATGTATTCTGAAACTTAAATAAGGAGCACTGTACATTGTAAACGTTGTAACCCTCTGTCACAATTTGTTGTCCTAATTAAACTAATTCTGGTCTAAGATAACGTTTGTATGCATTAGATTGCCATCTTCCCCTATTCTGTATTTGACTTTCAGGTATATCTGCCATATACAAATGAGTTGCAGCACCTATTCTAAAAGAATCGGATTTGAATGTTTTTGTATCAACCTGTAAAAAGTTCAGGCACTTTTGTAAAATGCTAGAAAATTGAAATGATGTTAAGGGTTTGGCATTAATATGACAAAAAAGTGGGCCTAATTGGCTTGGCCTACACTGCAAGTAAGGGTTAAGAGTTAACTGAAAGCATACATTTGATTCTGGGGATTTTGTGATGGTAAATTTATAGTTGTACCACTACCAAACTGATCAGTCTTGGAATATATATCTCAAAAACAAGTGAATTGTATCTGGATCAATGTATGTATCTGATAACAGCAGTATTTTCTCAACAGAACTGTGCCGAGTCATGCAGTGTTATCTCCCCAACTCTGAACATACCAAAAAATGCTAGGGAAAAAGCAGCACCAAACAAGTGACTTTCATACAACGATTTTGTCAAATTAGGTAAAGCGCTCAATATTTTACTCAACATTGAGTATGTAATGGGACTTCTGATATCTTGTGTAGGATTATGCTGTCTAAAACCTGTCAAGGCCTTAACTGTACATGTATTATGATACTCATGCAAATGCAAGAAAAAACTCAGGCCTGCCAAATATGACTTGGCAGTAGAATAACTTAAACTTCTTGCAAAAAGATATGCGAAAAAATTTATTAACTGATCAACTGTAGGTGCCAAGTATGCTGCAAACTAAATTGTGCCCGAAACAACTGAAAAGCTTGAACTGCTTTTTCATATGCATTTGTAGTATTAGTTGATAAGCTTGATTGAACTAACTTTTCGACATGGTCAACAAAAGTTGGTGAAAATGTTGTAGGAACTTGACAAGGATAAGGGTCTGCCAAAGGCGCAAGGTCTCGAAACTTCTTCCACTGAAAACGAGAAATGGAGTCAGCAATTTGATTTTTTGAACCAGGTACATGTTCAGCTCTAACCTGAATATTAAACTGTAAGCAAATCAAAACGAGATATCTTACCAATGACATCACTTTTTCATTATTTGATGTCTTATTGTTGAGAACATGAACTAATACCAAATTGTCAATGTGCAATAACAGCTTCTGAGTCTGTATCTTCAGCCCAAATTTCAATGCCTAAAACAACTGGGACAAGTTCTAACAATGTAATATCAGTGACTAATGATTTTTTCCAACTTTCAGGCCATTCGTAAAATGCCCATGCTGTCTTATGCCACAACCATGCGATGCTGAACTATAAGAATAAAAATATTAACATTGATCTGATTGCCAGTTCAATGAAGGAAATGTTGATGTACCGTTAAATTCTTTCAAGAAAGTTAGCCACATCTGCAAGTCATATTGAATTCCCCTAGACAACCTAATAAGATGATTGGGCTTAGATGCGCCAGACATGAGACCATACAAACGACATGAAAACGCACTTCCAGCTGGCAATGCCTCAGTGATAAAAGCTAGAGAACCAGACAGAGACTGAAGTTGCTTAAGTGTAATTTTTTTCTTGTCTTGAACTTCCATAATATGTTCATGAAGTTCTACCACCTTGTCGGAAGGGACAAAAATTGATTGTTTAACTGTATCTATGCCTAGTCCCAAAAAACTAACACATGTAGATGTTTTTTCTTTTGATAATGGAACACCCAGCAATTGACATAAACCTTGAAATTGGTCTATTAAGTACTGACAATTTGTTGAACCATGTGTGCCAGCAAACAAAAAATCATCTAAGTAATGAATAACATCTGTCAAATTTGACTTGTATTCCAATGCCAAGTGCAAAAAGGAGGAAAATTTCTCAAATAGAGCCCATAGGCAGACATTTATCAATGTAGTAATCGCCCATGAACTTAAATCCCAACAGACTAAAATCCTGAGGTCTAGCAGGTAATAACCTAAAGGCATTGGAAACATCCATTTTCCCAATCATAGCAGTTAGCCCCAAATTCTGTATCATTAGAACTGCCTCATCAAAAGAAGAATATTTTACAGTACATTCCCGAGGGTCTATAAAGTCGTTGACACTTCTGCCAACTGGGGATGATAAATTCATAATCATTCTCCACCCCCTTGCTTTTTTTGTACGACCCCAACAGGACTACAATAAAGATTTGAAATGGGAGATTTTTAAAGGCCCCAAGATCCGACCTAGTTGTATTTCTTTCTGTAATTTTGCTAAGAGATGATTCTGATGCTCATTGGCCGATACCAAATTTTTACAGGATAATGCAATGCGAGGACCAGTATACTGCAATAAAAATCCATGTCTACATCCATGTAATAATTCATGCGCAATCAAAGGGTTGGGGTACAATGAAAACCAGTATTGTAATTTGTCTAAATTGATTGGGGAAAGGCCTAATTCTCAAAGACCATGTACTTTTTTGTCTATTTGGCCTGTAGAGTCTTTGGCGAAACGAATGAGAGGGAGTTGACGAATGGGTCTATAGCATAGTGGGGACCTTGGAAAATTGTTTCGATTGGCCTTGCCAGCAGTTTACAGATGGGTGCCCCTGACCACATTTCAAGCACAGATGTAAATAATGACAATTTTTTCTTGTGCAGCTGGCTTTTAAGTTGAAGTCATAGCATTTTGCATAGGGCCCCGGCTTCGTAATTATAGGCTTAGTTTTTTTAAAGATCTGTAGAGGAAGTGGGGGGATGGATAGGACTGTTACTCATATATAATAACCAAAGTTCCGCATCAATGTTACTCCAACCTAAGAGTGGGTTTGTAGCTCGCCGAAGGCGAAACTGAATATCATAGTAAGTTTGTGTGGATTTTAATTTTACGTTCATCAGCATACTAAGGTTTATTTAATTAGTTAATCGACCACAGAATACTTAGTCTAGTACTAGTTGCTATTCGTACAGTAAATTGTGAAAAGCGAATACAACTCCATCTTCTGAATGCCAGTAGTCTGCATAAATCATCAAAAAAACATGTTATTGTTTATAAGTGGTCTTATATGGGAATTTGAGTCTGACATCATCATGATTATTTCATGCAGTCAGTGATTTTTCTTAGACTGCTGACGGTTTCGACCGATCGATAAACTTGTTATAACTGGATTATGTAGATTTCAGCCCTAGCAGCTCCTATAAAGCTATATGTTTTCTTAAGAAATAGAGGAGATAATACTCTGTAGATGTAAATATGAATTGATAAATACTTGTACATGTATATCAAATGAATTGTATACAAACTGTCCGACACTGTATTCATTACCATGAAAAAAATCCAAGAATTCTGTATTGAAACCACCCTTTTTCTGAAAGAAGATAAAAAGATAGAAAGTATATTTTAAGTAGATTTTGCATTGCAAACAACATAAAAGTATCCGAATGACACACAGTTTTTGTGGTAAATTTGCAAGGTGTATCTAATGGATACGTACGGAAGCGTATTAGTGCTACTCTATATATATATATATATACATATATATATATATATATATATATATATATATATATATATATATATATATATATATATATATATATTTTTTTTTTTTTTTTTTTTTTTTTTAAATTCCAACATATAAAGTTGGAATTTCCAACTTTAATCTTGAAATTTCCAACTTTAAAGTTGGAAATTCCAACTTTAATCTTAGAATTTCCAACTTGAAAGTTAAAAAATTAACTTTAAAGTTGATTTTTTCAACTTTAAAGTTGGAAATTCCAACTTTAAACTTTAATCCTGGAATTTCCAACTTTAAAGTTGATTTTTCCAACTTTAAAGTTGGAATTTCCAACTTTAACTTTAAAGTTGGAATTTCCAACAGCAATCATGGTTGTGTGTATTTTAATGATAGCAAAATTTAATATTTGAGCTTAAAAATTTGAGTGTATTTTTTTTTATAAAGCTCTTCTTCTCAAGGAAATTAATATTGTCTAAAACGACCACGACCATCGAAATCTTAATCAGCGTAAGTGAATGTTGCAGTGCAATTCTACCTATAATCTTGCTGTTGATATCAAAACAATAAATTAAACCGCGTCACGTAACGGTCAATAATCTTGTAGACTTCAAGTAACCAAATATAGACGACAACATGGCGGAGCGAATATCTGTTTTCATTGCATTTCTCTTTTATAAGATATATTTTATTTACATGTATACTGGTGTCTCATAATATCGCGGTACTTATTTTTTTCCCTAAAAAAAGACACACCAAGTTATCATTTTCACATGTCATTAGTGCTGTTTTAAAAAGCTTGTATTAGACCAGCTTTTCTGAGGAACATCAATTTCCCAACTTACTTAGTAGCCTGGTTTGGTTATAACGGACATTTTTTATTATTTTTAAAATAAAATACGATTCTTCATGAAAGCAAAGTCACTTAAACTGGTTAGGGAATGAAATATAAATTCTATTATGCTTTTTTACATTGTGGCCTTTTGAACTTGCTTTCTCTCTGGAAAAAAATATATAGTGAGAAAAATTTTATTTGCCGATATATTTGAAAACCTTCTTTGCATTCATCCTGAAGTTGGTGCATGTACTCCTTGTGGAAAATCATGGGAAAAAACTGGAATCCTACTTTTTGGAACATACCGCAATGCAACAGAACCCGCGATATAATGAGAAGAGAGTATATATACAAATGGTTTTGGTCCTCGACAATTTTTTTTCCAAATCAAGGGAATACTCTTCTTGAGTCGAGTCACGTGTAAACGTGACGTCACAATCAGTCATGTAGTGTAACGTCACAATAAATAACAACGCAATATCTATCACTACAACAAACAATTCAGAAGATATGGCTGGTAATGAAATATCCTGCGTTGTATTCGGTTGATTGCATCGTCAAATATAATAATTAGATATCTGTGTAAAAACAGTTAATATTTGTTGTGATTATAGAAGGCATACACATATATCGTTTCAGATCAGAAAATGGATTCACAGTCACAGTTCAGTTATGGTCCGGTTATCAACATGGTAAGTGAAATTACTGAGAGAAAGGTGAAAAAGGCTATTCACTTTACTGATATTGAATTCTAATCACACTACGCTCCCCCGAAAAATAAATCAATTCGTAAGACTCTGTGTGTCAAAGTTTGACCGATATCGTTTTCATTAACAGAGATATAATGCTATATTAGGTGGTACTCATTTGTGTGTTTTTTTTAAAAATATCATTGAAGATTTATTACGTTGCAACATACTTCAGCCGTCCTTTTTATCCATGAATTATCTAGGAAGGTCCAGTCACAAATGGCCAGAAAATTCAATGTTCAGACAAGAGAGCCAATGGTATTGGGAATGGAGAAATTCAACGTCGCGTTAGAAATGTCCCCGTATTGGAAGAAAGAAGACTTCTTGCGCTTGAAAGGCACGTCAAGCGTAAACGGAGGAGACGGTCGTACGTTAAAAAGATGAAGAGTTCGGAGAGAACAGAGCATCTTGACAGAACCATGGGGGCTCCCAATGGAAACATGTCAGACGACCCTGGAGCAATTGATTTTAAGGATGAGAGGATACAAGTATCTAAAGGGGAAGGGAGAGAAGATTGCAATCTGAATAAAATCGAGAGTACAATGATGGCAGCTTTAGAGAAATATGAGGAAAACCAAACTGATCTGCAAAGAAAATATGAACTGATTGAGGACTTTGAAGTTCAATCAACAAAGGTGGAGATCGGAGATGATAAGCAACAGGATGTACAGTTTGACAAATTGATTGAATACTTACTTACCAGAGTAAAATCAGAAATACTTGTTAAAGTTGAAGATGAATTGAAGAATCAGAGCAATGTAAAACAGTTGAAAGTTGAAAACCAAATCAAAAAGGATGACGTGAACTGTATGGAGGTGAAGCGAGAAGAAGAAAAGTTCACCCACGTGACCAACGTAAACACTACGTCGCCTAAAGATGCTGGGATTGAGGCAAAACATGTGAATGATGTACAGTTGAAGAAAGACAAAGAAAACTTTCCAGAGGAAGGGCAAAACGATTTGAAGAAAGCAAAGGACACTGGAAACAAAATTGATGATGTCGGGTAAACTTCTTTATTTCCTCTTTTACAACAAACCATAGAACAGTGATTGATCTTCATGTCAAATATTTAAATTGTAAGAAATGTCCATACGGTAGATAACATGTACAGACAACATTCACAACATTTTATATTCTATTTGATAATAGTAAATTTATTCTCAGGGAGGAAAAGGCTGAAGAAAGTTACAACACACTAAACACTGGATCAAAGGAGCCTTCGCCAAAAGATCCTGAATTGGAAGCCGTCAAATCCAATCAGCTGATAAAATATGAAGTAGATGAAGGAAAGATTGGTTTCTGTGGAAGGAACAAGGTAGAACCATTATAACAGGAGCTTGGACTTTGGGTAGTTGTGTCAAACAGCAGTGTGACGTATGCCTGTCTATTTCATTGCTGCCCACTCAGTGAAAGCTCATTGAAATCAACACGATTTGTCTGGCTTCTGAGCTAAGACTACGAATCGGTGCATATTTCACTTGAATCCAGCATCATTTTTAACATGTTTTGACGCAAGAAATGATAGCTACGTCCTACGGAAAGTCCAAGGCCTTGTAATAATGGTTCTAATGTCACATTTCCTTATTATTGTACAGCTTTTCAAGAAATGATGAAAACTTCAAAATATCGTGATAACTGTTATAGTTCGTTTTTTAATGTGTATTTTTCCAAAGTTTGTTTAATATGAAAGAATGGAAGAATTTAAGTCGCACGAGTGTCAATTATTTCCGTAAAGTTAACGATTTAATTAATTGACGCTAGTTGTACTTTCCGTCCAATGTTTCTGTTAATAACCCAATCGACTGAAATAGGATTTTCCAGTATAGCTTATCATTTAGAACATGTAATGATCTCCGGGGGAGGCACATGTATTAAAACATGATAAATCAACAGATTAGTATGAGAAAGTTTGGGCTGTTTTGAAAATTGGTTAATGAAGACTTCGACAAAATTTCGATTAATGAGAAAAGCTGTCATATCATCATCCTAATTCATGTAAATAATTAAGTGATTTGGCCTTCAACCACAATAGAAGTACATAATTAGATTATGTACATCAATTTAATCAAAATTAAACTTCAGTTAGTTTAAAATTGACAATCTACAATACGCTATACAAGTTTATAGCGTCTTGTAGAGAGCAATTTATTAAGGCCCCGCTCTGCGGACGCCCTTTAGTGATCAGTCTGTTCGTCTGTCCGTCCGTCTTTCCGTCCGAGATGGCTTGTCCAGAGCATATCTTGGCCCAATTTGACTCACACTTCACCCATAAAGTGTCTTTGGGTAAAGGATGTGCAGTGACCTTGAGCCATGTTTCTCTAAGTCTAAGGTTAAAGTCTTAGCAGAATTATAAATAAAACCCTTGTCCGGAGCAAATCTTCTCGCCCCTTGGTCCAGTCTAGCTCATACTTCACTCACATAGTGTCTATGGTCATTGAGTGTGCAATGACCTTGAATAAGGTTTGTAGGTCAAGGGTCAAGGTCATATCGGACCGTGCAAAAATCCTTTTTTCAGAGCATTTATACTTTCCACTTAGCCCTATTTGGCCCATACTTCAAATAAACAGAGCTTATGATTAACGGGTGAGTAGTGACCTTGAACCAATTTTTAAGGTCAAAAGTGAATGTCATAGCAGAATAGTATGAGAAATCCTTGTCCGGAGCATATCTTCTCTCCCTTTTCTCCAATCTGGTTCATACTTCACTCATATAGTGCCTTCGATCAAAAGGTACATGTATGCAGTGACTTTATATGATATTTGTAGTTTAAGTGTCAAGGTCATATCAGATCAAACAAAAATCTTTTTTGGCTAATGCTTTGCTTAAACAGAGCTTTTTGGTTAATGGCGCGCATTGACCTTGAACCAAGTCAATAAGAAGGCCATAGCAAATTTCTTTACAATCAGTTTTAGAACATAGATTATTTCTCATTTGGTTAATCTGTTCAGAATGAATAAATTAAAATGCCTATATGTAATTGGTAATGAGATTGAATTAGACGCTCTATGCCTGGTGGAAAATTTCGAAATTGTGGGTCAGGGTCAAAGCAAAATTCTCTGGAATGCTTTTCATCCTATTGTCTAATATTTAAGCGGGGCCTTTTGAGATGGTCACTATCTCAGTCAATGATGTCTAGCTATTATGTATATCGGCCCCACTGCATGCATAATTCCGGTAACATTTCTAACGTGTTTATTTTTAATTATTGATTTTAGCTTGTCCTTGGTGATTATGAAAATGATGAAGAAGATGACGATGAAGGCTTTATGCCGAGAAAATTATTTTTCTTTAGCTTTTCTCAATTTAAGGTAATTCTTTACAAGTTTGACAATAAAATCTTCAATGCATTAATAAAATACAGAATTGATATATAAACTGCTTGATTTCATACAACTATTGGTCACACCGACAGTCTGTCTTTGACAACTGGAAATATCTGTCTTTTATGATCTATGGTATCAGCGAACATGAACACTGCATGTAAAATATATTTTTTTTTACATTTAGAAAGAAGAAACCTGCGCATGATGGAAGAACTTTATTTCAAGAATCGGAATTCCCAGCAAAATCAAAATCCGTCCGGTTATTTACAATGATGATTTTTCGAGTTGAAAAAAATAAAATAAAAACTTAATCTATGACTTTCTTTTCTTTGATAATTCATAAGAAAGAAATGTTTCTCAATAACAAGGCACAGAACATGTAAAAAATAATAAGCCTTTAGAAATGTTTTGAAATGTTTTGAAATGTTGACCATTGCAAGTCAGACGAGTAGATGGAATTAATAATCCATAATTTTTCATATATTGAACTCCTTCTATACAGATAGTAATAAATTAAAAAAATATATATAGAATTATTGATTAATCATGACAGTGATTTATTAAGGAGGCTGAATGGTCAAAAATTAACATCGATCTTAATATATGATTTTTGTAGCCATACAATAAATATTTAGTAAAAGAATATTCCTGATATCTTAGCTTTAAAATTTTTCTTAGCTTAAAAATTTTCCTTTAATATCTATATTTTTAGCTTTAAAGTATTTTTCTATATTTTAATAAAAAGCTCTTTTTCTAAAGGAGATTTATATACATGTAGTCTGAAAAACTAGTACCAACGACCATATCCAGCCCTCTTAAACAATAAAATGTCTTCATTCTTAAATGATTCATGCAGGTATGAAGGTAATGAGCATTGTTTGGCCTGTTTGAACCTCTGACGAAAGCATATACCGGTACTAGTAATTTTTTTTTAAAAATATCTACATTTCTAGCTCTCTGGACCTTATCCATATAGAATTAGTGAAAGCTCATGCTTTAAGGAAGCAAACATTGCTTACCTTGGTTTTGAGTTTTGTTTTTTGTGGGGGTTTTTTCTGGGGGAGGGTCTTTTTTTGTAACACTTGATACTACCTTCATATTGTTTTTAAAGTATCGGGCATTACACATTTATTAAGCAATGCTCGCTTCCTTTATACTCTAATGAACCACTAAAAAGAGTGAACCACCAGGGAAAACGTTTGATTGTTTATACATGTATTTTTACGTTCCTTTCAGATTTACGGTCTAAGTAATATTTAAAAGTTCGCCAGACCTTTCCCCTCATGCTTCCACCCTCTAGATCCGCGCATGTACATGCAATTCTATAAAAGACATTAAAACCACTCTTCAAGAAAATATAAATAATTTCTTACAGCTACTAGTAACAGTGCAGGTTTAAAATTAGTTTATGCTCACCTGAACCGAATGTTCATCTTAAATTTTGGCCTATTTGTTAGGGGAAAAAAGGCGATGAATAAGCCTGTCTTCCCATACAAACAAGATTTTAATTAATGGGTCCATCCAGAGTCAGGGAGTGATATTGAACACGATCAATATTTGTTGTTTTAAAGATAAAAGTGTACCAAATGCATTTTGGTGATAAAAAAATTAGCTTACGGATGATCAGCCCAAATAGGCTTACAGCTTAGATAAGCCAACTGATGAAAACTCTGGAGAATAATAAATACTTGTAAACGTAGTAGCCAAACAACGGGGGGAAAACCCAGTGGGTCACACAGAATAGATCAACCACTATTAAATTACTGAACAGTACAGTACAACGTGACTCGACCAACTGATGAATCTTTTTACGACGTGCGATCCTCAGCAAAATACAATAATGAAAGAGAACGTGAGTTAGCTCACATGCCTCACGCTCCTTCAAAAGGTTCGACATTACAGGAATATAATGGAATCGGAATTTCCTGATAATATGCACATCCACTAGTACACATTGTGTCCTAAATACCCACAAAGTATCACGAAAACTCGTTGCGTGGGGGTATTAAATATCAGAGAATGATTTTGCTTTTTACTTTAGAAAATGTTCATAATTGTATTCAGATTACACACTAGTCAACATAAATTACTTGGCTTGATGGTATCACTTTGAACAATGTTTAAAGCTTGAGGTGCAAAGGTGAGCATGAACATGAACCTATTATTCGCTTACATTGCTGATTTTATTTAAGATTATTTCGCTCAGATTTCTTCGTAGTTTTTCATTGGTATTTTTTAACTCTATACCATATTTTGAACAATCTTGTTTTGATCGCCGTTTCCTGGGAAAACCTTTTGAAACCCTCGATTGTATAAGGCTAACGAAATATACTAGTGGTAAATCAGCTTCACTATTTTAAGCTCGACAATGATGGTGATGATCAAGGCGGATTAGCGAATATAACAATATTGAAATTTAAGTGTTTTACTTCACATTTACCTTTTCTGTATTATTCAAAACGTATGCTATTTAGCAGGAATTACATGCAGTTGGATTTGATTACAGTGTATACAATTATACACGTTATATTGAAAGATGACAGTAAAACAAATTACCAGTAACGATAAAATAATTTCTTTATTGAAATACAATAGCATCTGCTATCAATATCATAAATTATACAAAACACCAGATCTCCTTTGTACAGAACATGATTCTGCTATATTCCCTGCAGTGTAAAAAACATAAGGCATTTCTTTCTGATCGCACTCGGACACTTTGATTCATACAACATATCACAGATACATATGTATGGTACTTGTAGTAATTCTACACACTTGCTCAAAAATCAAACAACCATTAACACAATACCGCTCATCCAAATTCATACAATCACAATTTTTTTTTTTTTTACCTCTAAAGCACAAACATTTTATATACTGTACTTCTGATCATCTTACTCAAACACATACACACACACAAAAAATAAATTGATGCACTTCATGATAAAATAAAAACGATAAGGAGAATCAATATTGCGGTGATTTACAATGCCCAATGCCCCTCCTAGTTCTACCCTTGTTATCGCCTGTATTTATCGTAGCGCTCCCTCCCTGGACTAGAGTGGCCGTTTCTCCTGCGTTTTGTGGAATGTCTTTCTGGGGAATAGTAGTGGTCCCTGTCTTTGTAGTACTTTTTCCTGCTGGCCGTCTTGTAGCGGTCAGGAGACCTGCTCAGCGACCGACTAATACTCCTGGAACGAGACACTTTCTTTCTCTTGTGGGAATGTTTGTGTTCTTTGGATGTCACGTAGCGATGTTCCCTGTCATTGCTAGAACTGATATATTTGTCCTTTTTATGCTTCTTAGGAGGGGGAGATCTTGATCGGCTGCGCCTTTTGTGTCTTTTAGGACTTCTACTGTTACTCCTACTTGAAGAGGATCTGCATCAATAAAAAATATCAAGTATTTAAATGAGTAATTTTTACTATCCAACCTTATAAATAACAAGTGATCTGGGAGTTTTAACAGGTTTCTGAGAAGTAAAATCTTCATGCTTACCTTCCTCTACTTCTGGATCTTGATGATTTCACATTGTTTCTTCTGAAATACATGTCAAAAAACATATATTAAGTTCAGAGGTTTTTTATATCACATATTTTTCTAAAAAATACAGTGTTCATTATACTTACATAGAACCGTTCTCCGAGTGTTTGTCATCCTCTGCTTTGATCCGCTTCAGAGCGGGTAATAAGGCTGGATTAGGGCTCACGTTTTTTGGAGAAGCTGCAGATATGAAAATAAAGTCAGTCAATTTGTTTGAATCAAAATTAACATTCAGAAAACATTCTCAACTAAAAGACATTGTGCGAAAAAACAAAACAAAAGAGCAATAGTTTACATTGTCTCGATGAATCTCGAGGTGTACCATGGTCGGACGAGAGACCCTTGGCCCGATTTTTGGCTTCCATCTGGGCTTTCTTTAACTCATTTACTTTGGCCTCCAACTTTTCATGATTTGGCTGAAATGATATAGATGTACATGAAATAGAATTGATAAAAAGATTCACTTCATGAGTAAATTCAAGAGAAAAATTTCAAACATCCAAGGATAACAAGAGAGTAATGCTATACACTGTGTTTACATTGAAATCAATCCATGTACAGATTTCCTTTACTTTTCATTTATGAAATTTTTAATAAACTAAACCTATCCCAATATTTGCACAAACTTACTTTTGGCCTGGCATAAAGCTTTAGGATAGTGAGACAGATTTCCTGTATGTGGCTTTCATCCACATTGAAGATGGAAAACCATGAAGGACTATTTGGCAATGGAATCTGTAGAACAAAGTATTTGAATCAGTTAAGACATACATGTACTTACAATAAGCTTTATTATCCATTTCGCTAATTGCTTTAAACTCATAATTAGTGTAAAATTCAATATTGTATTTTGAACAAACCTGTAGCTGTCTAGCTGCTAAGTATATACATGCACAGGCAATGGTCTCTGGCTGGAATCTCACAAACACTTCTGTTCTAAAACTGTCATTCATGTAGTTCCTACAAATAAAGACAAAAAAATTCAAAGAAAATTGATACATAAACATTTTGATTTACAGCCCTCTTCTACAACAAGTACAAATTTAAAGTTAATCTTATTGTGTACTTTTTTTTCATTCAAACACTATTTCATGTTCATTCAATACACTTTTTTTTTCTCAGGTCATGTTCACTTAGAACACTTTAAACCTGAAAATCATCTCCTTGTTTGTGTTTTAGAGAAAACCATTAAAAATACCAACCATTTTCCTTTTTGCTGAAGAGAAAATTTCTTTCCACATGGATAAAGATTCCTGTGCAATTAATAATGGGTTAAAAATAAAGAGAAATGAATATTATCTAGACAGATAACCACCATCTGCTTGCTTGCCATGCCAAAACTCCCAAAGTCTTCCAAAAAGTCATATTCTTCAGGAAATTTCTCTTTTTTCACACAGGTCCAGTTGTCGATGAAACACTTTATCACAGCTGCAAAAAGTTTCTTGTCAAAGACACACTCATATTCAAATGGATGACTCCTAAAAATGTTCTCTCTTCTAAAACGTTTGTGAGACAGTTTATCATACTACAAATCAACATCCACTTTACATACTAAAGTTGTTTTTTCTTTTGTGAACAGACATTAAAGCATTTGCTTTTTTCTCTCTTGTTCTCATTTCAGCAAAGACAAAAAAAAAAATCATTTAAAGCAGAAAGATAAAATGTTCATGTGTTAAACTCTTCCACATTATATCAACAACACAACTGAGTGTTTCCATCCCAAGATGGAATACTTCAGTTACTTTCTGGCCGCTGTGTCTTCCAATCTGGGGTGACTTGGGTCTGTTTTCTGTCCATGTGTCACCTGTGAGTGAGTCAGGCCAAGGTGGAGAAGACGAGGGCTCTCTTACATTGTGGAGCATTTCTGGCAGCTAGGCAGACGTTGCAATGACAGACATCTCTACCCACCTAATTCTGGGGTAGGCAAAAAGGAAAAGTTCAGCATTAATATGGTTTTCTCATACAACACACAGAGATAAGCTAACATTCTGAAGCTATTGAATGAACATTTCTTTTAAAGAAGACCCTTGATAGACCGAGCAGTCAATCCATTTTAATTTATAGCAACATCATAAACAGAACAGTTCCTAAAATCATTGATAAATCTGCTTTAAATCAGGATACAACAAAATTTTGAAAGAGGTAAGAATGCCATTAGACTGACAGATTTACATGTTTTGATACAAATACACATAACTTACATAATTCCAAGTTAGTAGATCAGCAATCAGTTTATTGTTACATATAATTATTTTCACAGTTGTAATCCATCCGTTGAGATTTTGATACACAATTTAACAAGGCTTTTACAAATTGAAAATAGTTAAAATACTGTCTTTTTGTCGTTATTCATTACAAAGAATTAAAAGTTGATTTCAAATAGTTTGATCATTGAGGTAACTGCTCCTCAAACACCAGTTCTAAGTGACTAACTAATGGTGTGTAAATATACATGTGCAACATCATACAACTTGATACAAAATCATTCTTTTCTTGGAGAAAAAAAAAATCAATAAAAGTTTACACCAAGACAAGTTATCCAACGTAAAAAGTATATGAAAAAGAAAATTATATATAAAATACCTACCAAGCACACTGCACAAGTCTCTGATTTTTCTCAGCTTCAAGTACTTGCAAGTACATCACAATGACCTGAAAAACATCACAGCGTGATAACAAAAGGTGTAAAACTTCAGACGAATCATGGCTTGACTGCAAAAACCATGCCAACCACTCCATGCAACAGCTCTTACAGGCAAACACTGCTGTTTATCAAGAGAAAACATTAACAATAACATTTTGGAGCTTTAACACTTTTTTCCTAGCGAGAATAAATCCAGATTTAGCAGAATAAAAGACTGAAATATACCTTGTGGGGG
The DNA here is from genome assembly GCF_963853765.1 of Magallana gigas. Lineage (NCBI taxonomy): Eukaryota > Metazoa > Mollusca > Bivalvia > Ostreida > Ostreidae > Magallana > Magallana gigas. Next base: position 28,379,685 of record NC_088855.1, on the reverse strand, counting down.
TGTTGAACGTGGACACAGAATCCGAGCTCCTTCAGTATACGACGCTCAGCTTTGATCACTTGGTTTTTCGTGGTGATGTAATTCTGGTCTAATATCAGGGGATGAATTGTTCTACAATTAAAGAAACAGAAAACCATGGCATACCCTGACAAAATATGAAAAGTTTTTTTGTTAACCCACAATTCCTCCATAATGACTTTTCTGCTGCTTATCACTTGACAGAATGCTTATCAGTGGCTTAAATAAGGTATGTAAAGTGGAGAAAATCTAACAGCATGGCAAATCTACTTCAAGACTGTTGAAACATGATGACAAGTTGTATTTAACCAATATTACCATGTCTAAAATGAATATTATGTATCATAAAAAAAGAGAGGCTACACATGCAACACAATATGTCCTTAAAAATTTGGCTAGTTTTAGAGAATGTTATCTCTTATAACTGCAAACTGAAATGTAATTCCGTAAAATACTGACAATTGGAAATCTTTTTATGATTTTTCAATTTAAAAATATTTTCTTAGGATGGTATTAAGAGTCAAAAGAATGCATCATATAACATTGATTACCAGATTTTCAAAGGATATTCCAAAGTTTGGAGTTTAAACTAAAGACTTGAAGCCACTGATAGCAAAATTTGATGCACCCTGTCTTAAATACAAACCATTCACCACTGAAATTTCAGTGATAAAGTTGCTGGCCACAAGTAGAGAAACCATGTTAGGGGTCATTGGTCACCAAAATCCCCCAATGGTTTAATGCTCAGAGCTCACTCCAGAAACTGTTCAATGCAGCAAAGAGAAAAACAACATTAATAGAGGAATTGTGAGAAAACATGACATTTCTCTGAAATCACATAACAAGTGCCCCTAAAAAACAATGAGTTTGGAACATTTAAAACATAATACATTACATATGTACATGTACAACACACAAATAACAGCAGAAGTAATTTTAATATTATATATCATTTAAAAGGATGTCAAGTAGAACTTACTTTTGACTTCTAACTTGTTTGATATGATGGAAAACATTTATGACATCTCGCATTCTCTTTGGACATTCTTCGATTTTTGAAGCTAAGTTAATGCAACCCATAGCTACAACCTGAAAAATGACCACATATATGATTTAGATAAACTGAAACCACTGTATAATATATTTTCATCAACCTTTTAAACACAAAATTTAAACAACAAAAAATATTTAATGACCCACCTCATAATTGTGTTTCACTAAAGATTTTGAGTAGTAGAAACGCTGGTAGAGAATCTGTCCAGTAGCCATTGCAACCTGCAAAAAGAAACAATTTATGATTTCTTCAAAAATAGCATTCAGTCTTTTAACATTTGTGTATCAACCATTGTCGTTTTCCAAAATTAACAATGACCGACTTTTCACGCTTCAAACACGTGATTGCACATCTACTTTATCAGACGTATATTCGATGATTCGATCTAAACCTTACTTTATTCTAAAGATATACATTCTGAATAACGTAAATCTTACTTCACAAATCAAATATATTCGATACAGTGAAACAAAACGCAACTTACTTGAGGTAGTTTTAACAGAATCCCTGCTGACTGAATGAGCTCACAACCTAGAATTCTTAGATCTGTTTCGGTATCCAAATCCAATCCATCTTGCATGGATGGGGTTGGAGAAAGTTTATCATCAGGAATAAGAACATTTTCCAAAGTGAGAATTACTCTACTAAAGTCTCTTGTTGTAAGAGGATTTGGTTTCACCTCCGCCATATTTTTCCTTTGAACAAAGGGACTACTTCTACGGCAATATTAAATTCATCCGCGGCATGCCATATGATACTTTTATACACTTAGCTGTATAATATCGAATGAAATAATATTTTACACATATTTATTAAAAATTTACATACAGATGAATATTTTAAGTTTAAAATCTTGACGCCAAACATATTTTAAATTCATTTTACATTGCGAATTATATAATACAGAAAACTATGACGTAGAACTCAGATTTGAGATGGCGCTGTGATCAATTTGTGTACGCAGTAAAGTCATTGCTGACGACCCAAACAAGCAAAAACGATGGAAATGAAGTTTTTATTGGCAGCAACTATATCTACATCAGTTTTAATTTCTGTTTATTGCAGACCTCGATCAATAAACACAAATAATAAAAGTCAATCGAATTCACCTGCAATTGATGCTGAAAAATTGCTACCTCCAGATCATGTGGATGCAGTGAAGTTTGAGAAGGATGGTCACATTAATAAAGACTTTCACAAAGAAGTTTTTCTTGGCAATCACGAAGAGATAGACGATGAGCCAATACAAATAGCTGAGGCAAAACTAGTGGACATTTTTCATAAGTAAACACCTGTTTTTGATTTTAATGAGAGAGTATGATATAGTTATTTGACCAGTGCAGTGTTGACCAATTCTAAAATGGTCAAACGAATGTAATCATATTAGACTTTTACCTTCAGAGAATTATGTGACAGTTTCTCAGAACTATTTTAGTAAGTCGATTTTATCAAATGGTGACACAAATGACCAAAATGGCAATCTATATGGAAATCTATCACTTTATTAATGAAATAAATCTTTATTTCACTAATTCTGTAATGAATTACACTGTGAAATCATATTTTAAAAATAAGATATGGGGACTTTGTATGTTATCACAAATTAAGCTAGCCAGTGGAAAGTGATGAGTACACTATCAGGCATGTAGAATCATTATGGAATGGGGGGGGGGGGTATTAAACTTCTATTTAATGCTGTCAGATTTGTTTATTGAACGGTAAATTTTTTACATCCCTCCAAAAAGTGGGGAGGGTGATAATGTTGATGTGAGAGAATTTGATCTCAGAATTTTCTGAAATCTGATTTTTCATTTAGATTGCTATTTTAACCTTGAGGTTCATTTGGGTTACCATTTGGGTAAACCGAAGCACCTTAACTATTTGGTTCAAAATTGGTCACTTGTAAGGTAGAGTAGATACATGTACCATACTCGCTTATAAGTTGGTATTTTGAGAGTAGAAATTTGTAGATGGATATCTGGGGACCATTCTGGCATGTTTCAATTGTGCAGTTTGATCTAGTATCCTTCTATATATGAAGTTAGGTCAATAGACATAAGATTACAATTAACTTGCAATATATCTCTTTTTTTCTTTATTTTTTAATATATATTTGTGTACCTCTGCAATGTATCTTGATATGCATGATGTATTTGTTATGAATTACTTCTCCTCTATAAAGCTACATGATAATGTTGGCCTTTTGTAGGTCTGTCCAGAATTTAATACAGAAAATCAGAACCCGGTACATGTACCATTGTACATGTTGTAACTTTGGTTTGGGTATTGATGCAAGGGTCTGTAGCTCTTATAACCTTAATTAATTATAGAAGTGACAGAAGCTTTGTTTAAGTCCAGAAAAAGGGTATGTTAGAAGAGGGAACTGATCACAGTTTGTTAGCCGACAGAAAACTAATTTGTAGCACTGGGAAGCTTTTTGGTTTTCTTGCCATATGATTATATCAGATGGTTTGAATATCCTGTCCAAGAATATGTTAGAAAATTATGAAAAACAGATGCATTTAAGCTAGGATCATTCACTTTATAGGATGAAATGAATGCAGACTTTTTGTTACCAAATTTTCTTTATTTGCAACTGCCTTGCTAGTGAAACATCAACTGAGGTCAATTAACAATAAAGACTAATGATTCAGAAGTGATGGTTATACGTGTCAATTGTTTTTATAGAATAGATAAAGATACTGATGGTTACTTAAATGAAGGCGAACTGGATTCATGGATTTTGGACAAAATTAATGAACACATGAATGAAGCCATGGAGGAAAATGCAGCTATATTTAAACACTTAGATCCAGACGGAGATGGTTGGTGAAGAAAAAATTATATTTAAATTATTTTTTTAATCTAATTAAGATCTTTAATTATTTTGAGTGCATACTGGTAATTTTATTGGATGGAATTTTATAAGTAACAAGTGTACTATTCTGAATTGTGTATTTTTTTACATTACCATAGTTGATGAAATACATGTACATTGAATTCATTTGTTATTGCAGGTTATGTCGAATGGAAGGAATATTACAAGCACTTTTTGTTAGCAAAGGGGCATGGATTGAATGAAACTGAAAAGTATTTAGAAGACTATGACACTGATATCTTGCAAGATGATGGTAAGATGAAAGTTTGAATTTGAATTACATGTCGATCCTTAACACACCCGTTGCAGAATGAAAGTACCTACAATATCTTGTATTTATTTTTCGTAGAGCGAGATAAGTTGGTCTGGTACAAGTTTAAATGGACAGATGCTGACATTAAGCCTATTGATAACAGACTGGATGTAGAGGAATTCTTCAGCTTTCGTCATCCAGAACATAGTGTTCAGCTGATCGAAAATATGGTTCTTTCCATAATCAATTCTTTAGGTAAGATTTCTGGAAAATGATAACATGAGAGATATTTATCAAATGATCATTAAGGCACAACTCTGAACTGTAAAAGGAACTACAGAATACAAATGCATTTAGTATTAACATAATATAACTTTTAATCGATTTTCTGACCCTTGACAAATATTTTTAGTGAATGTATAATTATGTATTAGTTTCTCATGAAGCAGATATTTTGCATTTCATTGTACGTGTAATAAAATCTCGTAAACTGTTATCAATGATTTTATTTAATTTTGTTAAACAGATGTTGACAAAGATGGGAAGCTGACTTTGAAAGAATTTTCTAAACCAGACATCATGGAGGAGGATCCAACGACAGAAAAGGAGAGAGATGAGGAGTATAAGGTCAGAGAGAAGGAGTTTGTGTCGGCCATCGATAAAAACAAAGACGGGGTGGCCACAAAGGAGGAAATGATGGTGGGTCTCACTCCCTGTTGAAATTTATTTAAATGTTTACTTTGATTCCCCAATCAATCAACAAAGTATATCATTCCCAACTAAATTGTCGAAATAAGTTTGGAGTGTTACTCTTGATGTACCGGTTTATAGTAAATTGTACCTTTACTATTTCTTTTAGAATTAAGTTATTAAACATGTAAAATTTTATGATCTTTGATTGTTGTTCATTGGAAAAGGTAATGTAAATGTAATTTCAAATTAATATTATATGTTATAATGTACAGACAGGTCAATACATGTAACAACTGAACTGAAAAGACCATTGAGCTGTAATGCAATCTGTTTTATTTATATTCATGGATTTGTTCGTAGGAGTACATGAATCCTCGGAACCCACAGCAGTCCTTGCAGGAGGCCAAAAACCTGATGTCTCTAATGGACGACAACAAGGATGGGAAACTCTCTGTAGAGGAAATAAAAAAACACAAAGACATTTTTATCAGCAGTAAAATTGTTAATGTCAAGAAGGTGCTACATGATGAGTTTTAGAACAAAAAATGATACATATCGGATATATTTGTTCATAATTGCAATAATTTTTTCATTATATAGATAGACATGTACATGTACATTTTGAACCCAGTTAATACTTGTAAGTTTGATCCATTTTTCCACTTTTCTCGAGAACAAACTTTTTTGTGATTTAGATGATATTTATAATTAGTCTCTCTTTTTTTTTTCTTTTCAAATTTAAGCTTGTCTGTGATGTAAACTAATACAGGAGGTAGATTTTATTTAAACTCATTCAAAAAAACTCCCCAAAATTCATTATTATAGTAAGGATTTTTTATCAAAATTAGTGACAATATATATATATTATAGATGTTAAAAATTAACAAATAATTTCTGAATTATTTGGACCCCTTTTAATACCCAAAATTTTTGTGTAAGAAGTACTGTATACATGGAAATATTTGTCCTCTTTTTATTTTCGCTCCTGTTGCCCTCATTATCAGTGGGTGAATTTAAGACTGGGTGAATTCCAATGTCTCAGATTGTCTTTCTTTAAACACATACTTGTCTTGGCAACTTAAAGATGGGCTGAAACCATTTGCAAGTGAAAAAGAGCGAAAAATAACACTGGACGAAAGTTACCCACCATACAGTATGATGATAAAGATTGATGAAATTTTACTCAATCAAAGATATGCCTTTGTTTATTCCGAAAGAGATTTTGTAAGAATTTGAAATTCTCTACAATAATGCCCAGAGAAAATGCATATTAACGTATGACTTTTCAATATCAGTGGAGGGAGGTTAGAAATTTGTTCTTTTATGCAAAGAATTGACTCAAAACTTTTTTATTGCATGCATAATTTTTTTCATGTGTGGAATGAAATTTTAGAAATGAATGTCTTCTGTAACTAGAAAATAGAAATTCAATAACCCAGTAAAAGATCTGACACTCGTATATACTCGCACAGAATATTCATGAACAATTGTTTTCCTTTAATTTTGTACCACATGTAGAGCGTATATATATTTTTATATATGCTGTGTTGAGTGTTTTTTAAGAAGCTGCATATATGCCGGTACAATACCTATTGCATTTTGGAGAACAGCCTATAAATGATTCTTAGTGAACATTTAATACAAAATCAAAAAAGAATTGTATGAAAGTATACAATCAATAGATGTAGACCTAAAATTCCTGTACCTGGTACAAAACTTCCGTGTATCTTTGTTCATTGTTTTTTCAGTAAACCCTAGAGTCAATTTGATCCGAAAGCAACTACCCTTTAGTACGCACAATCAATAGATTGTTGTCTTGCAGTGTATGCTTACCAATTATTTGGTTTTAGCTGCAGAACAGTTGCTTCATGGGAAATTCGATCAGGTTGACGGATGGTTCAACGGTCCATCAACCTGAATTTCCCATGAAGCTACAGTTCTGCCACAAATTTGGTTTAAATGTTGTGTAAAATAGGTGATCCTAGTGCCCTAGCTACTTACTGTACAACTGAATGACCTACCGGTAAGTGTTTGATATTTGTATTAATGCATTTATATGGTATGTATATGTACATCTCATTCTTTTGATACATGTATATATGTACCAGTTGGGAGCATATGATGTCATCCATTGTGTTCTGTAATGACATTTCTGTTTGTTTGTTTGTTTGTTTGTATCTTATTTTTGGGTCATGTTGCATTATGACATATCATATATTAAGATATTATTTCATTATTTATTGATGTCACTGCAATGTAAGGATCATCTTTAGAATTGTTAATTAGTACAGCACATGTAGATTGTTGATACCATAGAACTGTTAGATATGTCTTTCATGATCATGGAAATATATAGAAGATCTTTTGATATTAGATTGTGGTTATAAACCAGTATCTTTATTTGATGATGTGACAGTTTTTCTGTGATGTGATGAACAGTATGAGTTTTGATATTAGATTGTGGTTATAAACCAGTATCTTTATTTGATGATGTGACAGTTTTTCTGTGATGTGATGAACAGTATGAGTTTCTTTTCTTGTTGATTTGGACTCCACTTTTTCCTTGTAATGGAGTGATTTGTTATCCCTCACTCTGAATGTGTAGAGACTTATTTCTCTTACCACCCCTTTCACTGTTATTTCTTGTTTAAATTTCTTAGAGAAGCTGGGCTGCGTTTTACAAAAGAACTTACGACTTACGACCAAATTAATGAATGCTTATTAGTCACCAACTAATCAATGAATTATTCTTATGGCTGGAAAATATAATTATGGGAATTGAAGTATTTGTAAACAAATGGTTTTATGTCAATTTGGTTCTCTAAAGATCATCTTACAAGACAGTAAATATTTACGACTTTGTCGTAAGTTCTTTTGTAAAATGCAGCCCTGACTAACAAGTCTTATTTAGGAACAGATTGCACTGTCAGACAAAATTTGAAAATATCCTCTGTTGTAAGAACTAAGCAGTATAGTTTGCCAATTATCATACAGGACGGAGATGTCTTTCATAAACTCTTTTTACTTATTTTATACAATGCATACATTGCATTTGGGGCCTTTAATTAATATTTGGCAAGAATGGAAAATAAGTTGCTTTTAAAGCTTTATTTTATAGCTAGAGCACAAAATTCAATCTTTGTATGAACATGGAAAATACTTGTGTACAATGTAACTATACCAAATTAGTATAGCTTTTTAAGATAGAATTATTATTTACGGTATCTTGTATACCGGTACTTGCACATTCCATTGCTATTTTACTTAGGTGTTTTGATCATGTCCAAGTAAAATTATAAATATTTAATAGTGAATGAAAAATATTATATTGAGTAATACTCTACACATATTTTAATATACATTTGTATAAATTATTGTTCTGTCCTTTAATTTTATATTGCTGTATTACATGTAGTAATATGTAAAAGCACATATTTGCAATTATTTGACTATCACTTTTTTCTTAAGATGCAGAAATCCACAATTGTTTCTTTTATATTTGTTAACTGTTATTTAGGAGAATTATACAACTTTTCTTCTTTATTTAACGCTATGCTTGAAACATGAAGGAAAATTCAATAAATAAATATTGAAAATATACTAGTATTTTTTCCTTTATTTTACATCCATTCCTCTTACTTTATTATTCAGTTAGGATTGTAAACATAAGTACATGTACCAGTATTGGTACTGGTACATGCTACCTTAGAGTCATTTGCAGTAATTTTTCAATAATTTTCTAAATCAGAACATTTTTAAATGGGGTTGATCATATGTGATATTTCATAAAGTATGAAATATTTGGTCAAACCAGAGAGAAATAACAAGGTAAACTGGTGTGAAACAGCTTATTTTACAATAAAAGGCTACTAAATGAATGTACTAAAGTTTCAACAAACACCCCCCCCCCCCCCCCCCAATTCATGGCATTGACCTCTGACCTTGGCCTTTCACTTTTAAAATGAAGTATATCTTGTATAATTAATTAAGCTTGAGACAGCAAAACAAAGAAAAAGGCATAAATGTCCCCCAAACAGAGACAAACACATTGCAAGAAGATATTAGTTAAAGGTACAACATGAAGCACTTGGTGCCTAAAATCAGTTTCTGAATTCTGGGGAAAGTGTAGGAACCGTCATCCCTTCAGTTTTCATTTCATTCTTGGTAGTACACATATATATCACAATTAATAACAAACGCATATTTTACTGTAATTATAAAATGTTTATTTAATACAAAATATGCAAAATAATATTTCTGCTAAATCAATTGTATTTTATATCCTTCTATAAAACACTGAAGGTCTATATCTTACCCTTACACACATGCACACAATATAAATAGGTAGTCTTTTGCTCCAAAAATGCTTTTACACTGATCGATTTCAAACAAGTTGACCATGATTTTCTGTCACACTAAAGTATAATATTGATTGCACTCCCTTGAGAAAAGATAATGTTGACTTATTCATATATGTAACAAACTTCAAATATACATTAACACATGGAAATTTCTGTAGCACTATAGACTTCAATACAATACTAATAACAATATCGTGCAAGTCAAACAACTGTTAATACTACAACCTTACCATTACACACGCTCAACTTTCTAATACATGTATACAATAACTGTTCAAGCACTAGTACATGTACCTGTTGAAAGTGTTTTGAAAAAGATTGACTAATAGCAACTCTTATGATCCAGGATGAATTAAGATACCAGTGGATGAAGTCAGAGCTATTCATGAATTCTACATAATGTCACTCTCTGAGCAAACATAATTCAGACCTATAAAAAATCACTAGTTTACATGTATGATATTGAATGCCAAATACATTGCTTTCTTTCCATGGAATAAAATTCTAATGCTTTATAACAACTTGTATGTAAAATATCACAAAATAAAACAACCTTGGGACTCTATCCAGTAGACATTAAACACAGGGAAATGTAAACCAGGTATCTTATAATTACACATTATAATATTTGCTTCCTATTTAATCATATGTACCCAGTACTTTAAAATCATGATTTTTTTCATAATAATATGTATGTAAACTAAAAAATTAAATTTCAAAACAATTGTGTCAGGACACTGCAGTCCCCACATTGATCAAGCTCTCTTGTATCAGTAGTATGACCTCTGACCTTGGTGTTAAGGTATATAACCTTGACCTTTAAAATACTTCAATTATTAGGGACAGAATGTAAATACCGACATGGGGGTATTTCTAGTGATTCTAATACGGCACCATTATAAAATCTGTCACAAATTTGTAGACGTGTGTTGAATCTAATATTTCAAATGATGCAACTAACTGTATGAAACATGTACATAATATAGGGGGTGATGGGATTAAAATGCTTCCATTATGCATTAAATTCTCATTAACTGCTACTAAGAATAAAAAAATTCTTCATAAATAATCACTATGGGTAGCATTTCCCTGCAAATGTTGCATTACAATGACTATACCAGTGATATGAAAGACAAGTAATTACCAGGAACCTCCTCCTTCTTTGCTGGCTGATCCATCACTCCAAGAGCAAAATTTTTTAAATAGAAATGAATTGAACACAAATTATCACCACTGGAGAGTAGGTATCACTTATGTCACCTCCCCACTGTCCTCATGACACTGGCCTGTATATGCCACACAAGTCTCCTTTTACACTCGCTATCCTTATTACAGTTATCCATACATATATATGCCACCAGTGTCCATTCTCGCCATTCTATTTGCTGAGATTCTTCACAAAGTGGAACACCCAGTCTACCTTTGTGGACCACTGACCGTCATGGGCGGATTGTAATTGGGAATTGAAATATTTGGCGGCCTCTTCCTCTGTCTCCTCCACTGCTAGCGTCTTCCGCACATAACTGATGTCGTCCAGGGACTGTAACTCTGGGATACCACACGACAGCATCATGGTTAACAAGTTTATGAGCAAGTGAGCGTGTTTGCGAAGAACTAGATAAGCCTCAAGACACAGTCTGTTGAACCTTGAAAGATTAGGAAAAAAATGGATGTTATTTATTTGAAATTTTGAAAACAATTCACTTATCTGTTTTCATTCTCTTTCAACTTAAGGTACGGAGGATAATGAAATCCACATTCAAAATGTAAATTATTATAAAGTTACGTGTGATAATAACTTTTAACAAATCTACATTCTAAACTAAATTGTTGAAGATATGAAGTATGCTATGATAAGTCAAGATCAAATATGCTAGAAGAAATGAAGGTTAAATGAAATAGGAGAGACTCACTCTCGGAAGAGTTCGTGTTTAGACGTTTTGTCAGATCCTCGGACGATGACCCGCACAAAGTCCTCCGTCAGGACGAACGGGACCCTCTCTCTATTGATACCAAACTTCTTCTTCTTATGGTTCAGGAAATGACCAAAGTCTATATGAAATACCTGAAGAAAATTTTTTTACAGGTACATGACTTTCTGATTTCTGAAGTGTTTTACAAGGAAAAGTACAATTTTATAGTACGTAATGGAAAATACATTGCTTTCAATTCACAATTTGATACATATTGAACAAGTGGTTACAAATTTGTTTGAATCTTTGAGCACTGACTGAAAGAATTAGTGCAGATATCAAATACTTCTTTTACATGTACATGTGAATGTTGACATACAGTAATTTAAAAGTGCTATACCTGGCCATCCCTTGTGCACATGATATTCTCTGAATGTCTGTCTCCTATACCTAGGATAAATGTGGCTACACAGTAGCCAGCACAGGAGCGGGTGAATGTTTCAATGGCTTGCTCATACCTGCAAACAAACAGACAATTTTTTTTTACATAAAGCCAGCTATGTACAACATGTACATGTACCAGTACTTTCATTCTGAGAAAATGACTTCTGTAAAGACTTGAACAGTGATTTCTTTGTGTCTTACTTTTCTTTATTGTTGTCCTTGATCCACCGATGAAGATTACTAGAATTAATCTGAATAGCACCTGATATAGTTTTGCTCTGAATGTCCATAATAGTTAGAGCATCACGCACACATTCTATAAGTCCTAACTCTTTTCCTGTTGATAAACATCCATATGGAATCAGCCTGTAATGATTAAAGACTTCGAGTTTTAAATTAATAGTATTAGTACTGTAAATTATTATGCCCACTTTTCCACAATTAATTTATACAATTTTATTGAAACATTTCATATACATGTAAAAATAAATATTAAGCACATGGAATACATGTACATGTATTACAACTTTGATAGTGGAGGAAAAATTTTTTTTTGGCAAAAGAAAGTATGAAATTTTTTCTGTCCATATTTGAACAGCCATCATACATGTATATACACATACCGTAAATCCAGCCCTTCCTCCTTCCAGAGGGAGTCCATGACCCTCAACAGTTGCAGTGTCAGCATATCCTGCCTTAGATCTACAAGACAGACAGTACGTCAAAATTTCTCTACTGACGTATATTTTCATGTACCGGTACATTGTATTGTTTTTAAAAAAAAAAAACCCAAAAAAACTATATTTCAATTCTTAAACTAATCTACAACATACAATAGTAGAAGACAGAAAGACTTTATGCATGTAACAAGTTCTAAAACATTTAACATACATGCACATTTGTTTATGTCCATGAATTACAAAACCTTACCATCTCCATTTTTGAAAAAGAATTTGAAAGACAGGAAGTAGATGTCTGCCATTGGATCGGCGTTCTGCCACACCAGCTTTAGGGGTCGCTTAGCTGACTTCATCACCTTGCAATCAGCAGCACTGTTTGGAATATAAAAAGATCATTTACCACTTCACTATTAATTGTGCAAATCCTGATCTCGAATGCACATGCACAGATATCTGAGGTGCCTCTCACCTCAAGTCTCCGAGTCTGTTGCTATTGTTGAGGGGGGACAGGAAGTTGCGGAGCGCCTCGTGGTAGTCTGGCTGCTGTAGCTGTAGATGCAGGTGCTTCATTTGTTCTATGTGATCCTGTGTGAACAAATGAATCCATAATTAAATATAAAATGCAATAAACATTGATATTTCTGCATGCTTTTGAAATACTCAATTCTATGATTCTGTGGTTTCATCAATATTGAATACCGATTTTCATGGATTTCATTGTTAGGTTGATCCACTAAATTAAATGTTCATTGAAGTGCAATTACTATTTATATTTGTATTGACAGGGTCAATGGCCATGAATTTACTTATCCTTGAAACTGTGATTCACCTTATCCACGAAAAATTGATACCCTTGAATATTAATAAAACCACAGTACCATTATATCAATTGAGCCATATCATTATGTTTCTAAGAAATGCAGGCTCCATTCCTTACATTTCTAACATCCATTTTCAGAGCATCCGTTAGTTTGGTAAGTTTATCCAGAGCTTCCACCTGCCTGGTCAGGACTTTGAGGTAAGGCCCTAGTCCTCTACAGAAAGCCTCCAACACCAGCCCAAACCGTGTCCTTATAGCAGGCTGATGCATTTCAGATCTAACAGAAGTGAAAGGAAGATACAGTGGTGTTTATTTTAAAACTCGCTGGAGCCAATATATGTAAACAGGTTTACATTTTCAGATTTGAAGGGAGATAATTTTGTGAAAAGATTTGTTTTCAAAATTAAATTTGACTTTTTAGTTCATCATTATAATTTATATAGGTACTGTACATGATACTCACTTGAGATGCCAGAAGAAAGACTGTCCAATTTTCTGATTCATAAGTGCTTTCTTCAGCAAAAATCTGGTTATTGTATTGTCTAAATAGGGCTCAAATTTTAATGCCTGAAATAGAAGTCATAAATAAAGAACTCCAACTATTTGATTGTCTGTGCAAAATATATGTTGATATTTACTGGTAAACTGTAGAAAAAATATTGTACAGTGTAAATATTTACCTCCTATCAAAAACTACAAGGATGATATCTATCATATTCCATCAATGTATTTTTCTAAATGTTCCGTGAAAATTGATGTCATTTTTGGGGAGTGAAAGACACACCTGAACAAGTTGTAGTAGATATCGTTGTAGTTTTTCATCTGTCAATTTTTGCTCCAAACATCGAACAGCAAAGCTCCGAACATGAGGGTCAGGAAATGAACAATCCAGTAGCTCTAGGACCACCTCTGGCTCCAAAATCGGCCATTTTTTCAGTAACATGTACATCTACAATCACATTTAGTATTTACATTACAAGTTCAGCGTACTGTGCTTTTTATGTTTTAAAAGCAGTAGTTCTTTGTTTCTGGCACTAGAACCCTAAACTAGGATATCAATTACACATTGTATTTTAAAATATTTCTCCCATGTATGGTTCATAAATATTTCTTGATAACAAAAGGAAATCCAAAATGCACTTGTACATCTAATATTGTGAAGACTGTGACACTCCACAAAAGTTCAGCTCCCCCATCGCATCCATCTCGTCATAACTTTCTCATTTCCTATTTACCTGTTTACTAAAAGCACACACAGGTACTCTAGCATTTGATAACCACTGGAGTAAGCAAGTTGTATAAGATACCCCAGTTATAAGTACATGTATATGTATTCAATTGAAAAAGGCACTAACTTGAGCAACATTTTCTCTGTCATTCCATCTCATGGCTTGTAGAAGTTTTGGCAAAGATTGAGGAAGAGACATACAGAACTCCCTGAAAGGGAAAGTAACAATAATGATAATGCACTGAAACAGCAAACACCTGAAATGCAATAAAGTCAAAACGATGAAAATGTTTGTAATTTTGAATTAGTCTGCAACGAGTTACATACCTTTGTTTCCACAATGTTTCTTTTTCCTGATATGAGATTTCGGCCAATGGATCTCTCTGTACCACTTCCCTTATAGTCTCCTCATCCTTCTGCCGCATGGTTGGTGTCTCCTATTGTAAGAATAACAACACGAGTCACTTGTCAATCTCCCTTAGTTAAATGTACAAAACACACCTTCAACCCTCTAAATAATCCTTGCTTACTTGTTTCCTGAGAATGAAAAAGAAGCTTACCAGTAGATGTGATCTTCTTTCTTTAGTTGTCAGAAAATGAGCCAGCTCTTCGTACTCGTATTCTTGAGGGTGCACCACTGGGAAAGCAAATCTGTCAAATTCTATCTCCAGGCAGGCAGTCTCCTTTTCATCAGGGTTAGATCCTGAAACAAACAGTCAGAGTCCTTATTAGGAAACATCTACATACTGGTATATGTATGAACCTATTCTTGTTCAAGTTATATATCCAGTGAAGCAACATGAAGAACCGGTACACGTTACTGTACTATGCTTTTTTTACACTAGAAACAAAAGCAATCCTAATGTACAGTAAGATTCGGTTATGGCGAAGTCCTAGGGACTAGTGGACTTTCTTTGCTATATCCAAAATTTGTTATTTCCATATAACGTAATAATCAGTATTGCAAATTCACTATATTACCGTATTTCATTCTCAAATACTAGTACCAGTCTTGAAGGTTTCTTTCTTCCGTAAAATTCTCAAACTTACCTGGAATTCCAATTGGATTTAGAAGTTCATCCATTCCTTGTGGCATGGGCCAAAGATTCAAGCTGACTTTTTCATTTAGAAGTCTATCATTAAAATCAAACAGTTGTAGATTTCCCCAGGCTAGGGCAAAGGTCACCTATAACAAAAAATAACATGTTTAATACTTTACATGCAGAAAAAGTTTAATAAAGACACTAAAAAATAATTCAATCAAACATGTACTAATTGAAACCTCTACAGTAGTATACACAAAAGTATGTTAAATACTTTGTATGTCTTAAAGAAAACACATTTTTTTGCCATTCATAGTTGCTTCACAGATAATACAAACACTCGGTTGTACATTTGATAAGGGAAAGAACTCTGACCTTCCTGTTGCGCCTGCGGTTGACAGAGCAGATGGACAGACAGAGCCTTGCGCTGCGTGGGATGTCCATCATGTTGAGGAACTCCAGCCACTCGTTCCACCGCGGGTTGTTGGACTCCACTTCCTTGGTGACCTGCGCCTCACACAGAGCTTCCGTTCCGTGATAGATACCTGCTTTCACGTAAATCTGCAAAGGAGATCATTTCTTAGTAATTGTACTAATATCATACACATGTATAACAATTTAATTGGCCTTGTCTCGATCCATCCTTTTCAGCAACATATTTTTCATCTGCATTTATAAAGATATTAATATTGACATCACCCTACCTTTCCTGCCTCTTTGACATTGACGTATGTTGCACAGTTTATTTTGATCCTGATGGCAGCGTTAATTTCCCAGAGAGAGATGGTTGGCTGGTTGTTGATGTCCAGCAATAACTGATGCCCTACAAAACAGACAGGAAGTTATCAATCTAATCAATCTATGAAAAATAAGAACTCAATCTTACACTTTGCTCATCTGAGTGACAATTCCATTGTTAGTTTTATTTTGTCTATATTTTAGTCTATATTTTCTTACATAAATCTGGGGGTGGGTGGGTTTGGTTGTTTTTTTTTTTAAGAAAAGCCTCTATTGGGGCCCTTTGCTCAAAAGAAACAGACCAAATCTATAATTTCCAGTAGTCGGAGTATGTAAATGTATATTGAAGACTGGGACTTGGTGGTGGTTGGTTACCTCTTTGTGAATATGATGGCATTTGGAAGTAACACTCTGGGAGCGTTGCATAAATACTTTCTTTGGTCAGAAGCATGAATTGTGGGATTTTCTCTAAGGCTATACATTCCCTGACATACTGAAAACAGAAACAAAAGAACATGGTCAAAGAGCAAAAGAAGACTTTTGGTAAATATTTCAAATCAAGAAACACAAACAAAATATCAATTAAGTATGGTGTGCCAAGAAGGAACTTGATAATTACCAACAATCATAATAAATACTAAGTCTTCAGTGTACTAAACAGATTAAGAATTACTGTATACAGGGAAATATTCACCCCCCCCCCTTTTATTTTTGCCCCTTTCGCCCTCGTTGTCAGAGGGCGAATTTAAGACTGGGCGAATTCTATATTGCAAATAATATCTCTGTTAACACAACTGTATCTGGGCGAATTCAAGACTGGACGAAATCGTTTGCAAGTGTCAAAGGGCAAAAATTACATGGGGCGAAAAATAACGGTGTATAGAGTACTACTCTACGTAAACACATTTTGATGACTCTTGTTAATTGATGTTGTATTCATAAATCCCTATTTTGATATTGACGAAATCGTTTGCAAGTGTAAAAGGGCAAAAATTACACATGGCAAAAATAACGCTGTATAGAGTAATACTCTACGTAAACACATTATGTTAATTGATGTTGTTTCATAAATCCCTATTTTGATATTTCAGAAAACTCCACCTATTCTAATACCTACCCTATACTGACTAATTGGATTCTCTGCCAGCAGAAATTCATCACAGCCACACACTTTGAGAGCGTACGTGCTTCGGTAGCTTTCTATCAGGCCTTCCACCTGCTGTTTTGTGATGTCCATCAGACGACCCCTGCGTCTGATGACCTCCGATATGACGTCGATGGGCCGGGCCATGTGTTCCACTCTGACGCTGAATTTGTTCCTGTTTCCGTCGTCGGAGACGATCCATACACAACATACCACGTTTCCCTCTGGAAATGTCAAATACAGAACTTGTTTACTACATTACCACTAACAAAATCATTGTTTCTATAATGCATTGTATTGCAATGTTTAACTTATCTAACAAACTTTCTCACTCTTTTGTATGCTATGGTATTCCACAGAAAACATAATACAGTTTGTATTATTTTTAATTTTTTTTTCTTTTATCAAACTTAAAATGAAGAAATATTTGTATTAATAATTGGGGAGAAAAATAAGGACAACATATTTTTCCCTGCAGGTACCTTCATTTCAGTTCAGAAAATAAGAAATATATTTCCTATTAGCAATTTCCTCTCATATCCAGGTGTGATTAAGAATATGATGACAATTGGACAACCATGCATGCTTACAAATTACAAGTACTAAGACACGAACCATTTTTTTCTAGCTTTTTCTTCAAATGGGGAGGTAGGTCTACATGGGATTCGAGGTCGGGAGGATAGGCATACAGCGCAGCGCTCTGTTTACTGGTTATCTGCCGCTGTTCCAGGGCGTTGCGACACATGTCAAGTGCTGTCCTCCGAAATGTCATCACCTCCAAATCCTTCATATCATCAAAATCACTGGTTGGAATTCCAATAGTCATACCTGAAAATTGTCAAAATCAATTTATATTATCTTCATTTACAAAGAATTAAGATCCAAAAATATTCGCATACAAATTTCTAAGAATCATCTTAGCAAAAAATCCAACATCAGACATTTTATACACTGAGAGAGAAATTACCAAAGAGCAGAGATCATGGAAAATAATTTAATCCTAAAAAACTGATGCAAATTCACACCGATAAAGTATATACTGAAATAAATTCGCGCAACACAGCCAATTCAAGTACAAACATAGAACATCCTTAGAACAAATGGAGTACCTATTTCATAGTTAATGATTTTTTCTTCTCTGTTCCCGATGGGTTCAACCACTTTGAGCACGGGCATGAATAGTCTGAGATCACACAGCCTTCTTGTCTCGTCATAGAACTCCTCACTCTCAGCGTCCTGAGTGATACTCACAAAGATGTATGACCCCTGATCCCCGAGCTTATGACACAGAGGGTAATTTCTGGCCTCAGCCCATAGCTGGGCTTTAATCCGCTCCAGAGTCTCATCTCGATTCACCATTAACTTAAAAGATTTTTTTTTATTTGTTACTACATTGAAAACATCCAATTTTTATGTACAAAATTTTGCATGAAATTGTTTACGACATTGGCACCTATTGTATATGTTTGGCATTTATGTATTTGGACAAAGTCGTAAAGAAAAAATTAGTTTGGAAATGTTTTGCTCTAAATTTAGATTTCTAAATAAGGTATTAAATTTATCATTAAGTTAACACTCCTTATTTTCCAAGAAGTAAAAGTAATTTTCCAAGTGCAAAAACTTTAACATTAAACCTCAGTATATATTAACAGGCATAAAAAAGATGCCAAAAGAGCAAACAAAATTCTTGTTGAAAAAATAACAGTGTAGGTCCTACACATAATAGAGGAAATACATGTAAGAGATTTCTATACCTAAATGATTGAGAATATAAGAGATAAATCTACCTGTATTAATACTCCATTGGGCATGAGACAGTCCACCATCACCTGGGAGGGCATTAGGTGGTGGCCCCATAGCTCCCCTGAACTGGGCGGCATTATTCTGAGAAGGAAAATATTATGTTTAATTAATAAGATATTGCATGCATGTGACGAAAACTCTTAAATAATGTAATATCCCCCCTTCTGGTTATCCGAAGACTATGTATTTGAAAAATTTCAAAGCTCTTATACAAATAAACAGCACGTCAAGAGAAGAAAGTGAATGAACATGAAACTTATTTTTACCTCCTTAATGATCCATCAAAATGAAAGTAGCAAGAAAATTAAGAAAATAATTTTTTTTTTGAAAACAAAGAACAAAGAACAGAAAACAGAACAAAGAAAGGATTACTAAAATAAATCAAATTGTAATACAATGAATACTAAATTGGTAAATGTATTTAGTAATAAAAGCTCAGAGATATATCTTTTTCTTCTGCCGACCTCTAAATAAACAATTTTCAGCTGTATCCTTTTACCAAATGCATATACCCTTAAAATCATGTCCCTTACCTTTGTGAATTTAATTGCATATTGTGTCATGCATGATGTACTCAGGTATGTGTACATTTCCATTTCCCCATAGACCAAACTTAGGAGTATTTCATTACTATGTTTAAAAACATCCTGACTGACAGTTTAAATATCATCCGATTCAAATGAGAAATTGGATTGGATATATTTCAGTTTTTTCAACCCAGCACACCTTGATCTTTCGAATAATAAAATCATTTTAATCTTTTATAGCCAATAGAATATAAAATGTGCCGGGTAGTAAAAGATTAACGCGTACCACATTTTTATTGCAGCTTAAAAAATACAAACAATTCCAATTTAAAATACATACCTAGAGTTGACCACTAATCCCAAAAGTTAGTACTGTGTGACTTTTACACACCTAGTTTATATCAGTTTCTCCACAGAAATGGCCGAATTAAATAACAACCAGAGAAAAAAAATAATAAACCTATTGTTTTGATAGATCTGCAATTCACAAAATACAATGAGAATCTGGGCAGCTCAGTATTAACATTAAATGTCCTGAAACACAAACTGTCCTGTGTATGCCCCAATAGGTGTGAGGATTTAAAGTACCGGTAGGAAGAAAAAAAATATATATACACCAAACAAACAAAAATAACCAATGCATACATTATGTATCATGACTTCGAGCGCAGCTTTGCGGGTTTGTCTCTAGCTGGGTTCATTCAGTATTTTCACCAGATTGTTGTGCATACTAATTGATTTGAATCTTACGAGGCAGCAGTAATTTGTACAGATGACATATGGAGAGAGTCATTTTCAACAACGACAAAAACAAACACGTCAATCAAAACACACATCAGGAAGTGAAATTTCACACAAACATGTTCAAGCATTGATCTTTGGATGTTAATTTAATAGGTATTTTGTTCATTGACAAAATCGCTATTTTTGAAAATTAAAACTTTTTTTATCCTTTGATGTTGGCTCTCTTGTTACTTAACAATATTTAAAAAGAATAGAAACAACAATGACCATCTAGATTTTTTTTTTTAAGGAAAATCATTAATAATAAACAATAAAATTAAATCATATCATTATTTTCAAAATAATTCGAGGAAAATATTGAAGCCAAAAGAAAATCCATTTCAAATTCACGATTCAAATACAGGTAATGAAGATAAACAACATGCATTGTTAACATCAGGTATATATCTAAATAGAAAAAGACAAGACTTACTTCTTAAAGGTTACAACAAGGACTTGATGGTTGCCTTGGCTAACAAAGATCTGATAGCACCTATTGTTGCCTCTCACTTTACTACTTCACGTCTTGTTTACAAATTCAGACATGCTATCTCTAACGTATTTGTGGAAAACGTAGTTCGTAAACAACATTGTTTTGCTCTCCATTGAAATCGACCATCCCTTGACTGGGCCTTAGCCCCCTGTGGTTTCTGAAAATTGCATCACTGATTCGATGAAAAATGTGTTTGGTCAGAAACGTGTTTAACTACCCGTTCACAATAGCTGGAGTATAGAGACCCAATTTCTCCCAATTTCTTGATGGAAAACATCCTTATTCCATCAAAACTTTTTTTTTAATTGCTTGACAAACAAGTATTAGATGCATTAGTTCCCCGAGTCGATAATCAATCAATTTTAATCCAGTCACAAATACTGGTATTCTCTGCTAAAAAATACATTAAAAACAGCTTATTTTTACCAAATAATCTTTGTTGCGATAACTTAATTCTCCTCCCAAAATTTCATGCCTTATTTCTGTTATCTTGAGATTACTGGGGTCTGCAGAGGGTGTACTTTTTATTAATGTCAACAATGACATAGGACTTTTTTTAAAAAAGGAAAAAAAAATCTCCAGAAAAACAAATCATGAATTTAATGTGTGCTTTATTGCAGGTATCCATGAAAAATTGATTATCATGTAAATTGCATTCACACAATCTTGACTCCGTACTGCCTCTGTGATAACAAAACATGTTTAGGGAATATTTTTTTGCACTGGCAATCAATTTATTAGAGCTGTCAAACTGTGAATCAATTAAACTGATGTGGCACTGCACAGCACAACATCAATATTCCAATTGTCACAGTATGTAAATCTGGCTTTTTGTTTTTCCCCTAAACCGCATCAGATTAAGAATCAACAACGCAAAAAGAAAAAGAAAAAACACTGAAGAGACTGTTCCTGAACTGTTTTGCTTAACAGGGAAGCAGTTAGTCTTGGCCCATCAGGCAGTTAACATGTACAAGAACTACTGACAAAATAAACCTTATATTTCAGCAAAGCTAGAATAATATAAAAAAGGACTTTGATCCTGACTTTATTGTGTCCTTTCTTTAACTTTATATAACTGTAGATTCCTGATTTTCCATGAGTACGATGTACTTAATTCTATGGTTCAACCGTATATGCGTCATTTTGCAAGAATATAAAATTAGGAAAGCCAAAATCTTAATCATAGTTTTATTTCGTTTACATCTGTCCAAAAAAATAAAAGGGTGATTTTAAAATCCATGAGATGTTCTTTTCATGATTTTATGCGGATGTTAATTTCTCACGTTAATTAGGAATCTACAGTAGGTATACCACCAAGATGGGTTACTTTGGTGAGAGTATATATTGGCTATTTTAAGGGGTAAATTTTTGAATTACAAATCTGCCATTTAAATTTATAATTACTCTGTTTATGGTTTTTTTTAAAAACACCAATTTAAAATTGTAACTGCAAATGTTGAAAATGCCTATGCATCGAGGCTCCATCCTTACTTGTACATTTCATTATATTAAAGGTCATATTCAGTCTGGTACTTTTTCCTTATGTATCAAATAACATTTTCAACAAGTAAACAATCTATGATACATCAGGTTTTAATTACAGTTTCCTGCTACAGTATATTGAAGATTTTTCAGAATATATGCCCACACATGTTTATAAATCACTGTAACATATTTGCATATGAAGTCTACTATAGATACATTAGATCCATTTTTTGAAAATAATAATCATTACTTATACTTCTTACATCCATATATTATACTTATTCTTTAATGAAATCTCTCTCTCTCTCTCTCTCTCTCTCTCTCTCTCTCTCTCTCTCTCTCTCTCTCTCTCTCTAATTGTAAAAACACCACCTGTGATCTAGTTAGCTATCAATCATCTCTCAACAGGGCACTAAAGAATTTGCATAATGCATGTCATTAAGTTTAAAAACATATTTTTAAAGAACACCATTTCATCTCAGACACAACAACAATAAGTACATCTTAATTAAATTGATCAAATGAGTAAAAATTCTAAAATAGAAATTTGATGTGAAAACATCCGTCATTTATTATGGAATTTTTTTTTGCATATTTCTAAGGAAAAATGATTAAATGACTCTGCACTATGAATCTTGCTTTTTTTTCTGCAAAAATCAATTACCGGTAGTAGTTGGTACTGCTGCAAAGTTTTAAAAAATACATTAAACTTATGATTTATTGATACTAATAGCTTGTCAACAGTAAAAGGAAACTGTCAAGCATAATGAAGATATTTCTAGTATCAAATTACCTTAAGAAAAATATTGAATTCCTAACTTGAGTCTGATCAATATAAACATTGCCTCAAGGAAGGATAGTTCTGGCTAAAATAATCCACTGAAAAGTGCATAATGAATAAAATTCAATTCTTTATATTAATATTTGTGTCATATTTAAATCATTTGTTGTTCTGGATAAATTCAAACATACTGTTTTATTGAGAGAAAAAATATGTACACCCGCAGAAAAATCTGAGTAGCTTTGGAATTTTTGCAAATATTTAACTTTATCAGTAATAAAACACTCAACACACATACAGTACATGTATTATCTGGTAAAAATATTCATATGAAAAATTTAATACATTTTTCCAATCATGATGTATTAAGAGCTACGTTATAAAAATATAAATGCATGTTTTCTGACAATACACTGAAAAATTTGAAACATTAATCCTGATCCGGCCACTCTTAAAATTTGTAACATAAAAAAAAACATACTAGCAGTCATTTTCAAATAAGGAGTCAATTCTGTTTATCAAGTAGAAAATGTTATTGATATATATGATCAACAACAGCTGTTGGCCAAATCAACCTATCCCATATTTACTGACGTTATACTTATAGTAAACGTATAATCTGTTCATATTCGCATATATGTTGTATCTAATATATCATACTGTATCAAATATTCTTACCAAATCTTGCAGCGAATAACTTATAACATGGTTGTTTACATTACTACAAGAACATTGATAACATATGACAGATGTTGACTTACTTTTATACAAGGCCACACATTATATGTACAAATACTACTACCGGTATAGTTAATCATATATCTGTAATATCTACACTGTATGTTCATAAGGTTTCATTCCAAATGTTTCAGCTGTGCTAAAAGTTTTATGGAAAACATCAATGAGAGCATGCTTCTGTTCTCATTTGTAAACTTCAAAACCCAAATATTTTTGTCCTAATCAACCTTATTTACAAAAGAGGGCTGGAAAGGAGATTTTAAACAGTACAATGTTTTACATTATGCTTTTATTGATTTAATGAAAAAACTAGCTAAAATGGTTCCTTAAAAAAAAACCCTAGGGGGTGAGAAGAGGGGGCACATTTCATTTTGAGAAAGTCTTGAACTTTTTATCCCTATATCAATTTCAATTGTTCTTTTCTGGTTGGTATGTGTATTTATCAACAAAAAGTGAGAGAAATACTGTGGAATCATTAGAATTCGTGGTGGCTCAATTTTCGTGATATTCGTGGGTATCCCTCCCCCACGAATTTAAATTCTCAACAAAAACAATTTTAGAAAGAGTTATCTTTGTTAATGAAAGAATAACTGAAGCATCCACGAAAATTGGCCCCTACGAATTTAAATTATTCCACAGTAGAAGTACGAGACATATAGTATATCAGCCTTTTAGTGTGTGGGTTTGTGTGCTGTTACTGTTAGTATCGTATGTTATTTCTCCCATTATATTTTTGCTTTACATTTCCCATGTCATACTGCTTAATCGTGTTATTATTATTAACTGTTTCTATTTAATAACTATGCTAATAAATTTCAAGAATTGAAAAATTGATATGAAATTTATAAGGTACAACCTGACCCGAGACAGTTTAACTGTTATTACATGTGAAAAATTTTTACTTCATAACAATGTTTCTGGTGTGAACTGACTTTTAGGAACAAGTAATGACTTGAGCAGAAGTTTGGTATGTACATGTTGATTTGATACCCTAAAATCTTCAAAAAATTCGCTCAGAGGTTCGTATTTAGTCATATAGATTACATACATGTGATAAGTACCGGCGGTATACACACAATGTACCGTTTTTTCAACCCCATTCACTGTGTACTGGCAGGATACCAAAATTTGTGAAATATCAAAATTTAATGTACAGTATTTTGAATTTCTCGCTAAATGTCGCCATTTTCCTCTCATTCTCGCTGGTGAGACACTGGAAAACATCACCTGTGTTTGACATGTGACCTACTGATACTTGTGTAGTATACACAAACTGTCACGTGTGAAGGTGTGAACTACCAATTGGGATAATTATCTTGCTAAATATTCATATTAAGATACCTTTTTGGGTAGCTTTGTTTTTAAAGGGATACTAATATGTTTTGTGTTTTGATCGAAAAAATTTTATCCAACTTAAGAAAAATGCATGAATCTGGCCCAGCTCTCCGTACGTAATATATACGATGATTTAACATTTTCCCCATAAATTATGCTGAATTAAAGGATATGGTTGTGAGTTTTTATGTTCAGAAATTTATGTAGAGTTACATTTGCTGCTGTATTTTAACATTGCTGTTGATGTATATATCAGTAATATATATGAACAAGATGTAGATTGGAGACATCAACTCTCACGTTTTACCATAGAAAGTTGGTATACAAACTATCATCTAAACTTGCTCAATTCATATGATTCTTGAGAAAATTGTGATTATAAAACACAATATGAAATTTTAAAGCATAGACAACTTTATTACAACATTTAAAATAAGACATTTGCGACAATATGTATTTGTTGATTTAGAAATAAGGTGCTTTATCAGAAGAATTTAAGCAATAATATGTACCGGTTTTTGTACCTTTTTTTAAGGGCAGTGTACAATATTTTTCACCCAAATTCCAGTTTTATTGTCTCTATTACAGTTTTGTGGTCTTTGACTTGTCATGTTTGTGATTAGCTTACACAGAGGCATTAGTAAACATTACAAAATGTACAAAAGTTACAAAATTACAAAAATTTTCAGCTTAACTAAACTTAATTAATATACCTATCAAAGAACAAGTTTTATCTGTATACCATGTAGTCTGGTCACATTACATTGTACATGTACTGTCCATGTACCAGTACTTTCTATAAAAACTGATGTGTCAACAATGAAACAACTGAGAACAAAAGCCAAAAACAGATTTTCCATTGAGATTTCCTAAATCCATACTTAAACATGTATAAAAAATAAACAAGAACCTACCTGTGATCAAGCGTTTCTCAACAAATTCATTGAGATATAGAGCAAAATGTGTATGATGTTAATTTTCTTAATTTGTTCATCCCACCGGAAGTGCTATAATACTAAAGTTCTCAAAGGAGAACATTTTTTCCCGTACTCCTTCTGTTAAAAGAAATAAATATATTCTTTTAAATATTTTTTCCATATACAAATCATCCGTTGTGAAATAAAAAATATCACTTCGTTATTGAAAAGACTCCATCAAAAAAATTTAAATTCTTTTTTTTAAGTGAAAATTTACTGTTATAAGTTTTTCGTCGATTAGCCGATACAACATGTTCATTGATGAAATTCAAGATTTGTGACCATTGATGATTATCTAATGGTGTTTGGTGTCGCAGCCATGTAAGCATGACAGTCAGTTTGAATATTTCAGCTAGATTTTAGTGAAATGCCGAAATGCAATGACTGTCACTAGAAGGCAACCATTTTAAACTGTAAAACGGCAATGTGGTCTAGTTCGAATTGTCTCTGTTCGATACATTTTACGGCATTGTTTTGCTAAGGAACCAGATAATCAAATAAGTATCATCATGTAGCTCTTTAAACACATGTATAATGCTTTTTTACGATTTTTAGTGATAACAAATGATACTAAATCTTTAATCTTATAAAGGCTATATTTGAAAAGAACAATATCAACAAAATTTCTGTATAATAACAGAGACATAAATACTTATTTATGTCTCTGATAATAATCTGTATAATCAGCATATCATACACAAACACAGTCCCAGTTTACAAAGTTTCATTTAAGTAGCTATTGATTTCATTTCTATAATGAAGATGTCTTGCTATTTCTGTTGATTTTTAATTAATCTTTGTTTCGTTGTACAGACCACAATGACATCTCGAGAAGAGTCCCCACCACCCCCTCCTCCCCCACCCCCTAAAAAGTCAGGAGAGAAGAATCTAACACAGCAGGGCTATCAGCAGCAGCCAGTCCACTATGGTCAGAGTAAGTACATTAATTATCAGGATAATTAAGTAAGAATTTCTTCCCATCAGTCAAGGGTATCTGATCTGCTCCTGTCCTCACAAAGCTATATACTTGGAACCAATGAAAATTAGCCACAGTTTTTGGTCGTTAAATCTACCAAAGGTTTGTGAGGAGAAGAGTGGATTGAAAACCCTTAAAGTGGGAAGATTAAGAATGTGTGTCAACATGTCTTAGCCAGCGAGCTAACTATATGCATGGTGATTATTCTTTTTTGAAATTTATCAAATTCATCAGCAGATGAAAAGCAAAACAGTGTAATACCCTTTAATCTGATATAATGATGTCTGAAATTAACAGATTTTTAATGTCATCTTTTTAAATAAAGTATAGTTGTTGACATCATTTTCACCATTGTTGCAAACCACCCCCAATTTGTATGAATATCCTCTCCCATCTAGCCTTCCCAAGTTGGTTGCAAAGAATATTTTGTTGTCCATTAGAGCATTGACCAATGCAAGAAAAGCATAGTCAGAGGATAAAGCATAGTTTACTGCTGATGAGGTCAGAGCTCACTACATGCAGACTTTGTAAATGGTTTAATGGTTATCTAACAGATAGTGCATGAATATTCAGCTTTAAGAAACAATATGTTCAAGCATAAGAGAGAGCTGTGCAGACTCCATACCTTGGATTGTGATGATGAATTTTCTCCTGATTTTAGGTCATTGACCAAAGTCATCATTTTTATCATGGCATATCATCATGTTCATCCTTTTCACCATGTTTGGAATTTTTAGTCTCTCTTGAACAGCTCAAGTGATGTAGTGAATACACGTATTATATTTATAGGTTACTCCACAGTAGGCAGTTCTTACTACCAACAGACAGCCCCAAAAGCAGCTAGTAATACTACAGGCGCCAGTGATCCCAACTCCCAATATGTATATCAACAGACAGCTTACAATCCATATCAAGGTATGCACAATGTAACGACAGTACTTCATTGATGCATGATGCTGTAACTATCGTACATGTATTATGATTATAATATTTTTTTTTGTCAAGGATATTCCACTGCAAGTCAGCAGACAGCAACACCCCAACAAAGCACTACAAATACCCAATACAATTACAGTAATCAAGGTATTTGTTGACAAATTGTAACTACTCTCTCTCTCTCTCTCTCTCTCTCTCTCTCTCTCTCTCTCTCTCTCTCTCTCTCTCTCTCTCAAATATAATCTCTCACACTCACTCAAATATACATACCGGCATTTTAAATAATGTGTCACAGTCTACTATAGTATATGTTCACATGTACCTAACCCAAGTGACAAATGAACATCATTACCGTAAGCAAAATATTAATCCCTTCAGCTAAGAACAAAATTGGAATGAATTTTAAACGTAGTGTTGCTTTTGTACTCTAAACTCTCGGTAATACTTTTTTCTGCTTTATAGGCACATTTTACATGTATTTGTCTACTACTGAGATTTCTTTAACCTGCATTTAATAAAAAAATATGTATTGTTTTGTTAGATTGGACTGGAGGACAAAACCCTGCCCAAGATCAGCAATCCAGCTATGCTACTACTACTACTACTACAGCAGATCCTGCGACACAGAGTTATCCCCAGTACAAGGACACTTCTGGCTATTACAACACCAGCCAGATCTACTCTGGCTACACGACTGCAAACCAGTACCCTCCGGGCGGAGGAGGTCAGGCTAATTACGACTCCTACCAGAATGCGGACTACAACTATAATAACAGCTATTATGGATCTGGATACGATGGTTACTATGGCTATATGAACAATTCGCAGGAACAAGGTGTATCATCAACTGGATGGGATTCTTATGGACAGTCTAATTACACAGGTCAACAAGATGCAAAGACACAGAGTGCTAGCAATGCAAACAACAATCAGCATCCGCAACAGAAGCTTCCTCCCCAGAGAGATCCCCGTCTGGAGAAGAGAGGGGGTGGAGGACAGGCAGCGGGGGCTGGAAGAGGGAGGGACAGCTTTCCGCCCCAAGTCAACAACAGAAGCCAGCCAGAAAAGCCAGGAGACGAACAGGGAAGGAGGACATTTAATGAGATGGGCTCAAGTAGAGGTGGCAGAGGAGGTCAAGGGTTAAATAGGGGAGCATACAGTGGAAGTTACAGAGGTGATAGTTTTGAGTATGGAAAACAGTACGAAGATTCAAGTTACAAGAGAGGGCCACCACCACCACAGATGCCCCCAGTGAATAATAATTTTGATGGTCCTCCAGATAGAAGAGGATATAGTGATAATAGGGGAAGTGCAAATGATCAGATGTATCCACATGTGGAGGAAGCTTACGGACCATATCATCATATGGATAAAGGATGGAATAGGAATGAACACTGGAACAGAGGATGGCCGGACAGCAACCGGGATCCTAGAGGAGGGGATCAAGGAATAGAGAGAGGTGGGATGAGGGGCAGGGGAGATAGAGGTGGAGGGCCACGAAGGCGTGGTGGAATGGACAGGGGTGGGATGTCAGGTAGAGGCAGGTACAGGGATGATGGAGGTAGTCTACACAACCAGCCTCCACCTCATTTTCGAGGTGGATCTAGTCATAGGGGGAGGGGAAGAGGAGGGCCAAATCTCACACATAATGACAACAGAGTTGATCGTAACCAAAGATCTTTCACATATAAGAATGACAGTGTAAAAGACATTCAGAGTGATAACAAAGCCATGTCCACAAATAGGAATGATACAAAAGACATAAAGCAAGCAGAAAAACATAAACTTGAGATGAAATCTGAAACCAATGAGCAGCCACCTGTGAAAAAGCCTTGTAAAGTGGAACACAAGGTGGGAGTAAAGTCCACGTCTTCACCCCCAGCCATTAAAGCAGAGATGGGTACAGAAGTTTTCCCCAAAGTGGAACACAACACTGTTGTAACCGAGTCACTTTCAACAGAAAAACTGGAACAACCTGAGGATGCAGCTGCCATTCTGCCAGACAGCACGTCCAAGGATACCATAACGGGGCCTTCACCAGCCAAGAAGCGGAGGTCCACGGATGATCTTCCAGTTGACCCTGATGTGGAGAAGGCATTGGAAGAAATGACGAGTCCCTTATTTTGTAAACTGTGCAATCTGACAATCAATCACCCATCCCAAGCCCAGTCTCACTACAATGGGAAACACCACGCCAAGAAAGTCCGTCTGTACAGGCAGTCAGCAGCCCTGGAGGCCACTCTGGCCAAGAAAGCGGCTCAGGGCGACCTTGTGACCACAGCTAACCTTGTCACAGAGGTAAATCCAGTTACAGAGCCAGCCGATGACAAACCAAAGGAAGAAGAAGAAGAGAATAAGGCCATGAGTGAGGTACGGTTGTAAAATTTCTCCATTTTGGGGGGGGTTTCAAATATCTTTGGTCGAGATCATGTATATTTAGGAGAATGAATCAGAATGGTGGGTATCTTATTTCTGGTCAATCATATCACAATCACATGACACATGTATTTAATAATTTAGGTAGTATGGGACACCTCCATATTATTGTGGCATACAAAATAATCATGTTTGATTTCTTGATTTATTTTCTTTCTCAAAATTGTTACCTAGCAGTATTGCACAATGGGTCTGACCATCACCTACGAATCTGTAAGTCATAATTTTTAATCCTGCTGGAGCTTTAAAGGGGCATGGTCACGATTTTGGTCAAAAATTATTTTCCGATTTTAAATATTTACAATGCTGCAGAAAGGCATTTTTAATAGGCAACAGAAATTTGAATGTCATTTGTTGAGTTATAACAAGTTACAGGGCTTGACATTCTTCGCTGTGTAAACAAAGCGTTTGTTTACATTTTGAACGTTGAAGAAAAAATTTCAGTTTTAAACCTAAAACAAATGTTTTAAATGTTAGGAACTGTTTATCTATGCTTAAAATAAATAAAAAGATAAACAACTAAGCTGGAAAAAGATTTTTTACTGGTATATTGAACCTATGTAAACAAAAACGGCACGAGCCTTGTTTACATGACAAAGACTTGTGAGCCCTGTATCTTGCTTTTAAATCTACGAATGACTCTCAAATTTTATTTGATCATTAGAAATGCATTTCTAAAGCATTGTAAATAATAAAATCATAAAAATAGAATTTGACGAAAATCGTAAGCATGCCCCTTTAAATTTATAATTTTTAACTTTTAAAAAAAATTTGAAATATATTTTTTGGCCTAATATTGAAAAGTTTGAAAATTCTAAATCAGTGAAAGTATTTTGACAATTATGTATTCTTATCCACATTAATGTTCCATAAAACCTTAAGGCTTCAATTTAGCTAAAAAAAAATTAAATGTTTAGCTGAAAATTTGATAATTGTCAACCAAAATTTGCAATAAACATCCATAGCTTTTAATTCTTTCTTTTGTAAACAAGCTTTTTAGGCTCTTGCCATTTGTTGTTTTTTTTTTATTGATTCTTAAAAGAAAATACCATTTCAATCCTGTGAAAAACAAAATGAGATGTGAAAAACACTAAAAACCATTTAACTTAATTCGTAATTAAATGGCAAGCACAAAATAAATGTACCCATACAAACTTTATACTAGTACAAATACCATAAACAAAAACTTGGCAAAAGCCTTGTTTACAGAACAAAAGATTTTTTAAAAGCTGTGTTTCTTGCTTTTATTTACCAGTTAGAAATTTTTATACCATGTATCATCATAAAAAATGAAAATTTGAAAACTTTCAGCTTAAATCATGACATTGAATAACGGACTCATTACTGAGTCGAACAAATGATAAATATGGGTCTTTAGTTGTTTCCCTAGTTTGAAGCACTAGAATAAATGCTCTACATAATATAAATATAAGAATATTGATATCGGTCAGTGATATGCTTATATAAGGCTTGATTTAAATTAATACTGTAGATTGCGAAGAATTAATTACCGCATAAAATCACGAGAGGCAATCCTCAGAATTTTAAAATCTCACTTTTATTTTTAAGACACTTTTGACCTATAAAAAATTATAACAAAAACTTGCAGATCACGATTTTATATTCTCGCGATTTGATACAAAACAGCAGAATCGTGGAATTAAGTACTCACGTAAAATAAGGAATTTTCAGAAGCATCTAGGATTTAGGTCTTCTTTTTATATAAAGGCATTCATTTTGTTTTCAACTAGGAGCGAAATTTTTATTTCAGAGTGTTATAGAGAAAATGAAGGATGAAAATGACCGTGTGTACTGCAAGTTGTGTCAGGTTGCTTTCAACTCGCCAAAACAAGCCATTCAACACTACGAAGGCAAAAACCACGCCAAGAAGTTGAAGGCAGCAGGCATTGTCCAGATATCCGACACAGACAAACAACACGTTAAAATGTAAGAAACATGCTGATATATGGCCATAAGTTAATTACACTTGGATACATATTAAGCTGATTTTCTTCATTGATGTAACTTTTTTAAAATATCATTTTTAAAGTTCAAATTATTGTCAACCAATGAATATGTCTTAATTGTTAATAAAGTTAGAATAAAAAACCGATCTATGCTGTTCCAAATGAAAACTATTCAACTGTTATTAAACGTTATGATTTTTGTTTTTTTTAACCGGAAAATATTAGTAAACATGAACATTTAAGGTACTTTTAACTCTTGTTTATTGCCAAAATCATTGATGAAGTTTCCCTAGAACTGCTGCATTGTGGCAAATGCTATCACATTGATATATTTTTACACCATTTGAAAAGGGGAATTACTCTTTCAATATTATGCAAAAGGAGATGAAAAAAAAAAAACCGGATGGTCATACACTTTTTCAAATTTTGCCCCCCAAAAATAGAATTGAAATGTAAGCGCTTACCAGCCACATTTTATTTTAGTTTTAATAGTATATGTAACTGACCAATAATAATTTTTGGCCTACTACATTTACAAGATGTAGAATTCAAAATTATGTTTTGAAGTTATCAGATATTAGTGTAGAGTTTCATTGATTTTGTGTTTCCCTCCACAGAGATGGTGCTGTATTTGAGTGCAAGATGTGCAGTGTTCAGGTGACGTGTAACGAACAGTTGCAGTCCCATTTAAATGGAGCCAAACACAAGGGCAAACTAAGGTCTCTGGAGAAAGCAGCCGACACAAATCGAGGCAAATGGGGAGTTAGAGGGAGGGGCCGGGGCAGAGGCCGTGGAGGTAATGGGGAGGGGAGGGTTCTCTTTGATTTGATATTCAATATTATTTGTTTTGATTTCTTCCAATTTTCCTGATTGGATCAATTTGGAGACATTCGAACATTATCAATAAACCTGAAGTTTGAATGAAATTTCAGTATTGTTTTTAACATTTCAGGATAAATTAACATTAAAAAACCTACAAGAACTAATAAATGAAATTTCAGTATTGTTTTTAACATTTCAGGATTAATTAACATTAATAAACCTGAAAGAATAAATGAAATTTCAGTATTGTTTTTAACATTTCAGGATACACAGGATTCACGGGAGAGGAGCACAATGTGGTGACCATTCAGACCCAGCAGTCCCGGAAAAGAGGGCGGGACTACTCCAACTTCCGTACTCCGAGCGGGAGTTACTACTGCAGCATCTGTAACGTGACCGTGAACGGAGAGAACCAGTTTGCTCAGCACATGGACAGTCGCAAGCACAAAAGCAAATACGCTAATCACAAGATCTCGGAGGAAGAGCAACAGCAACAGGAAGTGACTAGCTGAGAACAGGAGGAAGTTCTGTGTGTCTGTTCAGACAAGTTGCATTGTGGGAATAACTGGTACTGTGCACACATTTGTACTGTGCACACATTTGTACAAACATTTTCACTACTGATCTACTTTGAATTCCATGTTTCATGGCAACAGGAACTCATTGACGTTCTGAAAGTGATGAAATCGCCTTAATTTCTCCTTGATATATGTTGCATACATGTATGTTAAGGCTATCTGAATTGATGAACAACTAGAATTTACTACAAATTTAGTGACATTTATAGCTCCATAGTACATGGAGAAGGTTCAACAAAGTTGAACAGATTTCTGGAACTCTCCCTCGGAGCTGCTCTGTTAGACTATAAACAGTACACATTTTAACAGCACATACAGCAAAACTAGTTTATAATGAATTTTGAGGGACCATTAAAAAAACTTTGTTATAGCCGTTATTCGTTATATGTTTATAGCAAATATGTGAGAAATCTTCTGGCAGATATGTTATAGAATAACAGTAATGACAGTACTTCAAATTATCTTCAATATTACTGTCATTTACAAAAAAATTCTTTAAAATCTTTTACCTTCAATTAAAAAAAGAATAATTGAATGATATTTAAAATTTTGGTATTTTTTAAGTGCATCTGAAAATTGCATGTATCTTCACTGGATTTTGTAATAGAAAAAAAAAATATTATATGAATGATAAAGTACTTTTGCCTAAGGGGGTCTTAAAATTACTTCGTTATAGCTGTAAATTCGTTGTAGCTGTGTTCATTATATACTGCAAATTTCTATAGGTTTATGTAAGAACTTTGTGGGGACATGAATAAGAATTTGTTACAGCCGTAAATTTGCTATATCCGTGTTTGTTATAGTCAAGTTTTGCTGTATTGGTATATTCACTTCAACTCCACCCAATTTTTTTAACTCTGGTATCATAGAGGAGACAGAACAGAATGTAGGCGGCCAAAAGGGGAATATGTCTCTGAATCAGAAGTAGCATTGTTCGACTTACTGTGCACCTGTTAATTCATATACAGGAATATTTACATTTTCACTACAAATCCAGTGATGTTTTTGAAACTCGATATTCTATGGCTGTTAAATCAATGTTGAATTTTTACAATGTTATCTGTTGACAGTCCACTAAGTTGGGCAAATAGAACTGACTTTACCTTAGCCTCAGGTACATGTCCAGTACTAGAAGTTGTTTGTTCGTGATGTCTGCCTACTTAACCTTACTGCTGTATCATACTTTACTATACATACAATTTTTGCTAAAAAAAAAAAAAAAGAAAGAAAGAAATTCAATCCCAATATTTTTCAATTTATAAATTTGTATTATGATTTGCTATAATATTTTTGCATCAATTTATACATCTACTCCTTTTAATGCAATGTACTTGGCTTATTACCTGTATTTATGCCGACATCATTTATGTTGAAAAAAAAATTATCTGAATGTCACAAATATTGGTTGCTACCACCTTTGACTTGTGAATTGACTTTTCAATTTTCTTAAAATTTCAAACATTTTAGTGAGAGGATGACCATATTCAGTTTGTGTATGAGTAATGGCTTATCCTAAGATCTAAGATCATAGTAGATTACATTGCTGTCAAAGATCAAGATAGTCAAAATGTAGAGGCAATCAAGGTACAGTGCAAATGAAGGTTCTGTGTTATCCAAAAATTACCAACATGATTCAGTCCCATTACATGCCTTTACACCCTTAACATTGCATTGATGTTTGGATGCTGGTACTGAGGCAGAATTGCCCGCTTGTTCCAATTGTGGCAGACCAGAAATACACTGGTGTGGACACCCGTGTTTTTTTATTTGTTTTTTCTTTTAATATTATTTTTGTTTGTTTTGTTTTGTTTTTTGCTTTACTATGTGTGTGTGTGAGAGTACACACACCTATACATATCCACTTTATAAGTTTATACATGTGCTAGCATTATTGCCCTCATTGACTGGAATGAAAACCCTCTATATTTCAGAGGCTTTCCCATAACTGGGTCAATGACCTACTTTTTTAACTTATGGTATAAATAAAAAAAAATTCCTCAAAATTTTATGCTAAAGACTTTTCTCTTTTAGGGAAATGTTACATGTTATAAATATCACTTTGAAGAATGAAAAATGGTGTTGCTAAATATTAATAAAAAAAATGATGTGGGTCAAATCAACAAAGAAGTTTGAATCTCTTTTGTCTTTTTTCCAATTCTTCCTAGCAGTATTTTGAACTTGAAAAGTAGGAATCGTCCTCCTTCAAATGTAGGATCTCAAATCGAGCAAATTTAAGTTACTGCATATTGAATCGTACATCAGTTATGTTACGCAGACTGGAAATGTACACTTATTCTATTTTGGACTTAAGACTTACATATTTGTATGAATGTATAATAATGTTTATCATTTGAATGGGCATTACAGGTTTGCTTAAACATTTGAGTTGTTCACTGTTTTTTGGTATAATTTAACACAGCCATGGCTTTTTGTGCAATGCATGTACATGTAAATAAGCGTTTCACAAGTTGTGTTTGAACCAGTTTTATAATTAAATACTTTCTTCCAATGGAATTAAATATCACATTTTTTATAAAAGTAAATCTTGATTAGTCTTATTTTTGGTGGGTGTGTATACCATCGACGCGAACCACAACCAATACATAGGGTGTATACGTACTTTTGCATAAATCCATTTTAAGCTGTTCTACGCAACAGCCAGAAATGACTCGGTGAGAAGCGTGTGCTATACTTTTGGCATCACTTTCTGATTTAAAGTTTGTGAACCTGGCCCTATACTGTGTCTGAGTTATCACTGGTCCTAACTTCACAAAACTTAATGAATTGTGAATCTGGGGAATAATAATAATATAATGATAATTTTTACAGCGCCCTATAATAAAAATATCACTCTAAGGCGCTTTACATAAAAATGGACATGACAAAACAGAGAATGCGTAGCTATAAAACAAAAGGAAAAGTATTAATATTAGCTGACAAATTACAAAAAACATTAAATCAAAAGGTAGTTTATAAAAATAAGTTTTCAATTGAACACTTAAAGGAAAGTTCATATCAGACTTGGAAAGTTTTGTCCAAGACTCGATGTGATATCGATAGAGACGATATAATTTCGATGTGGAAATGTCAACAATTATAGCTCTTGGGACATTTAACTTTCAGGTGTTTGTACTCTGTGTCAGTATCGACTATATCGTATCGATATCGATTTGCCAATTCCAACAACTGTATCTGTAGAGGCATCGCACACATCTGTACTTTGCAATCTTGACTTTGTGTTGATATCATATCGATATCATTTCACATGCACCAGGACACACCATAATCATTGAGACGTTATTTCTCAAAAATATTGTCTTATCTTGGCGTTGTCTTACCTTGATGTCGATATCGACGACATCGTATTGATATCGATTTGCCTGCATCAAATTGGCAGTTACAAATGCAAGTAATCAGGAGCAATATCGATGGTGATATTGTCATTTTGTGTACAATATCGTCGACATTAGCACAAAAGGGGTCGGATGTCAAATTTGAATGCTGAATATGAGTCATGCCTTTCTGATGCTGGAGGGTTTGAAGATTTTGGCGCAAGCTATATAAAGGGGCAGGGTCATTTATTGAACTGAAAATGTTTTCCCATCTACAATGCTTCACTTTAATTGTTTTCGATTGGCAAGTAACATGCAATATATAGACCTAACAATTTTAATATAATGTAAACAAGGCTTGTAATATCCTTTGTTTGCATATTGACAGCTGCATGAATAGAAAAGGCCAGATTTAAAAGAAAATGAAGTGACAAACAATGCTAAAAACTGTTGATTTGAGTTCATCACGAGCTAAGAGCCTGAGACAATACAAAACTTAGTATTTAGAACCAGATATGCATTTAAATTTGAACCACGGTCCAGGAACTTTAAGGTTATGCTGGCCCAGCACCTTTGATCAATAAGCCAAGTGCTCTATGGACTTTGATCAAAACCTCTGTGGGGAAAATTTTCTTTGATCGGTCTGTCATCCAGATTTAAACAAAAAAACAGTCAACGACTAGATGAGGGATACAGGGTATTGATCCCCACAGAAATGGGTTTCAGCAAGATGCGGGACTATTTCTCACACATCTGGAGAAGTTTTTGATTGGCTTCTGGAGCCTTCAGTGACAACTTGATTTCATTCTGAACAGATACACTGTACGCATGCACGAGGTTCCTCTTGATTTATTGAAATTTAGTGAACTTTTTCCGTGAGGATATTAAATATATTGATTGTCTTAGAACTTCTGTTAAAGAAAAGCTGATCATTGACATTGTTACAGCGAATTGCAGAATATGGTAGAGTTTACAATAGCTTGCTCAGTAGGGCATACAATTTGGTCAGCTGGGTATCACAACAGGTCATAAAGTTGTAAAAGTACTTTGGTTTCTTAGTTTAAAGCAGTAATGTAGGGTAATAAGAAAATAGTGATTTGACCTAGATTTAGACCTAATGTGATACATGGACTATGCGTTCAAGATCGCAACACCTATCTAGGTTTATTTTATGGACCGCTAAGTTTAACTGCTAGGTCTCTGATTTGAAGTAGGAAATATTTAAACTAAAGACTAATTACATCGACATAATTTTTAATTTCAAGCAGAAATACACAGGTTAAAATTCATTATAACTTATAGGATGAACAAAATATCACTAAAGAAAATAGCTTGTATTTGTGTTACAAAGTGGTAACTAAGGTAGCCATCTTAAATATGTTTCGCATGAAAACATGCCAAATTGTATACCCTAATGAGCAATCCAGCATTCTGCAATTCGCTGTATCAAGCTACAGTATGATATGAGTACTATGTATTTAGCTTGTTATATAGATCTTGATAACCCGATTAGAAACACAATTCTGCTTTAATAATTAACTTTTCGTTAACTTTATAGGTTCTTTGCAACCATCATGCACGTACTAGTATATAAATAGTGCCTGTTTGGGAGGGTAGCAGTTGAAATTGACATCCCGAGAAAAACCATTGTCAACCGACGCGAAGCGGAGGTTGACAATGGTTTTCGAGGGGTGACAATTTCAACTGTTACCCTCCCAAACAGGCTTTATTTATTTTATTATACTGAATGTCTTAATTTTAGAGAAATTATTTAGAAATGACGTGAATTCTACGGCGAACTGTGCGCGCATAATTAACGCGCATGTAACAATTCGCTGTGTTACCCGTTGCCAAGTGTGTTGTTAACGCTGAGAGCAATAGAACAGATTATCAACTGCGCCTAAACCAATCAGATTTAAGTATTTAACATGAAAGTATAATATTAGTTAATGTTCATATATAATTCGAGTGTCCGATATCAGCAATGTTTGGTAGTTCTTGTAAATCCGGGAATTAGTTGTTCTTATTTTAATAAATCGTACTTTTGTTTGGGTTTTATACCCTTTTATTACACAATGTGACATTGGTGCCTCGGTACATGTAATTGTTATTGGTCATTTACGGAGAGGGTTGAACAATATATTCAAAGGGATGATAGACCACCCAAGTTCGCCATTCAATTTTTTAAATATACATGTAATTCCCAATACGATTCGATTAGAAAAACATGCTTTAACTTTGCCCCAAAAAATTATATACATTTAATTAGTCAAATTCTTTTAATTTCATTTATATTAAAAGAATAAAGAAAAAATGACTGAGAAACTCATTGCTCCACACAATCAATTATAACTGCAATAAAAAAAGTGTACACTCTGTATTTAAAAGTACTTGTCTTGAGTCTTGTCTGTTGACATTCGAGATCGAGAGGTATTTTTTTAAAACATAAAAAGCTAAATGCACTAGCCGAAGCTTTAAATATGTCTGTCTTGCACCGTCTACGACGTCTGATTTTACTTTCTGACCTTGAAAGACAACTTAGTCGTCTGCTCTATTGAGGCACTATATGTGTCATTATGGCGACTGTTCTAGTCTAGTACTTTGTGTATGTTAAACCATGGTTTTACAAAAAATACTGCCGCAACTTTGCTCGCATTTTCTCTAATACTTGAAATTTATTTTGTGCAGGCGATGGAAAAAAGATTATGTTTACCTAGCGTATCCCACAGTCTTGCATTATTCATGAAATTATTTGAAAGATAAATACATTGATTTTCATGGTTTTACAAACTAATTCTGCACTGTCTATTTTATTGTTTTATTCATTAAAAAATCATTAAACGCAGTAGAGATATTAATGGAATAAAAAACAGACAGTTGAGGGCAAAACACACCGTTTAGAATTACCAAGGACTTATGATGGCCATTTTTAGACTTTATTGGCCTCCTTTGAGAGAAGAGCTCCGTAAAAAGATATAGGAAACACTCAAATTTATACTACTAAACTAAAATTTATAGAATTTTTAAAATTTAAATTATAGTTTACAGCTGAACAAATCATATCTAAAAAAAAGTTAGAAATGATGGTTAAATGCCGTGACGAACAATTCTTAACCAAAATGGTGAGTTTTTTCTCCGATATGAAGCATATCATTTTATTATACTTTCATGTTAAATACTGAAATCTGATTGGTTTAGACGCAGTTGATAATCCGTTCTATTACCCTCAGCGTTAGTAACACACATGGCAACGGGTAACACTATATAAACAATGCCTGTTTGGGAGGGTAACAGTTGAAATCGTCACCCCGAGAAAACGATTGTCAACCGACGCGAAGCGGAGGTTGACAATGGTTTTCGAGGGGTGGTGATTTCAACTGTTATCCTCCCAAACAGGCACTAATATTTATTTTATTATACTGAATGTCAATTTTTAAGAAAACTTAACTGCTTTTCTACAGGAATGACTTGAATTCTACTGCGAACCGTACGCGCATCATTTACGCGCATGTAACAATTCGTTTTGTTATACTTTCATGTTAAATACTGAAATCTGATTGGTTAAGACGCAGTTGATAATCTGTTTTATTACCTAATCAAAGGGATTTTGTTGTTTTATTACAAATTAAATAATTGCGTCTTTTTGGAACTGCCGGTCAATAGACTGCGTTCTATTAGGCCGCCGGTCAATAGACTGCAATCTATTGGACCGCCGGTCAATAGACTGTGGTCTGTTGGACCGGCAACGTATATCAGAGCGCGTGTACGTTATAATGTTACATCCTTTCTCAGGGAATGTATATTCCTTTACATAGACGCGGTTTTTTGTACTTGGTGAAACCAAATTCAATGTTATCAAAATGGAGTATCAAATAATCAACAGTTTTAAAGCCTCATATAAGTAAAAGACTATTTTTAAAAAATCTAATGGGTTGAAGACTCCTCCTTCTTTGTGTAAACTAATATTAAATTGAGATGTTGTTATGCATGCAACAGGTTTGGTGCATGTAAAAGATGAAAATAAATCTTAGTATATTGCATAATTTCACGAAAACCATATGTAATATGCAAATTGTAAACTCGGAAAACTAAAAAGGCATTAGGTAATAAAACAATTATTTAATGCCTGAGCAGTCAATAGACCAGAATTTTTTTCCCTAGGTGCAGGGAACAGCTCAGTATGATCTATTGCCCTCGGCCGTAGGCCTCGGGCAATAGATCACACTGAGCTGTTCCCTGCACCTCGGGAAAAATATTCTGGTTTATTGACTGCTCAAGCATTAAATAATTGTATATTATTACCTAATCAAAGGGATTTTGTTGTTTTATTACAAATTAACTATTTTCGTCTATTTTGCATGTGTATTAAGATTTGAAAGTGATCTATTGAACTGCCGGTCAATAGATTGCGATCTATTAGACCGTCGGTCAATAGACTGTGATCTATTGGACCGCCGGTCAATAGACTGCGATCTATTGATCTATTGGACCGCCGGTCAATAGACTGCGATCTATTGGACCGGCAACGTATTTTAGAAAAAGTGAAATTGCTACAAGATTAAAAGATAACGTTATTATGTTGATTTTACTATTGTTCTTAAAATTTATCTTCATGGTATGAAAACCTTCTGTAATTTATAATTGTAAACACAAAATACTAAACACGGAATTAGGTAATAAAACAATTATTTAATGCTTGAACAGTCAATAGAGCCGAATTTTTTTCCCTTGGTGCAGGGAACAGCTCAGTATGATCTATTGCCCTCGGCCGTTGGCCTCGGGCAATAGATCATACTGAGCTGTTCCCTGCACCTCGGGAAAAATATTCGGGTCTATCGACTGCTCAAGCATTAAATAATTGTATATTATCAACTGCGTCTAGACCAATCAGATTTCAGTATTTAACATGAAAGTATAATTAAACGAATTGTTACATGTGCGTAAATTATGCGCGTACAGTTCGCCTCAAAATTCACGCCATTTCTATATAAAAGCAGTAAAATTTTCTCTAAATTAAGATTTTCAGTATAATAAATTACATAGAGCCTGTTTGGAAGGATAACAGTTGAAATTGACACCCCGCGAAAACCATTGTCAACCGACGCCGCGTCGGTTGACAATGGTTTTCTCGGGGTGTCAATTGCAACTGTTACCCTATTTACAATGTATAGCATATGACTTATTGGTATACATAGGCGTCGGAACCGGGGGGAGGGGGGGCTAGGGGGGGCTCAGCCCCCCCCCACTTTTTTTGAAAATTTATACCTTACCATAAGAAACATAGCATAAATGAGGGTTCAGCCCCCCCACTTTTTCTCGCAGGACAGATGATTGTTTCTAAATTTACCTTGAAAGATTGAAAAGTTGGATTCAGAAGCATATTACTACCCCTCCCACCCCCCCATACGGATTAGGAATTTCATGATTTTGGGGGAAAAAATTTGGGTAAGTA
Organism: Magallana gigas; assembly: GCF_963853765.1. NCBI lineage: Eukaryota > Metazoa > Mollusca > Bivalvia > Ostreida > Ostreidae > Magallana > Magallana gigas. Next base: position 28,336,997 of record NC_088855.1, on the reverse strand, counting down.
ATTTTTTTTATGGGAAGTATAGGTATACTCAATATATCAGAGGATTAGTCTAGCCCCCCCCACTTTCAATTTGCTTCCGACGCCAGTGGTATAGATAACATAGGGTAAAATAATGAGTACTTATTATTGCTATAAAATTGTAAATATCTGTCAGGTATACTTTTTTGCTGTTTTCTTGGTTTTCGGCTCATCCCCAACGACAACTCAATCCACAAACTATACATTATAATCAAAAATATTTTAGTTTGATGGGGCGTTCATTAGTCATCAGTCTTGTCCTGGGATAAACTTCGACAAGTCCATTGCAAGTCCGATGCTCTGTCAGATCTTATCGGTTATTTGGATGAAAACCGATTTTAATACTTCAATCAAAAAATAGAAGATGAACAAAAATGTTTATTGTCTAAATACTATGTGAGTTGTATTCATTTCGATGTTGTCCAAAGACGGCACCGTGTCTTCTTTGATTCACCATATCTAGTTTGTAGAACTCTCGGGCAAGCGTGGCTAAAATGTGTCTGTAATATACACAATCTCCCGTTATTCTGGACGCTTCGGTTATGTACGATGTGTCAATTTCCTTGGCAGATAGCACGGAACTGTCGCTTCCATATCGAAGTTTTGAGTCGTTGCCAGAAACGACATTTAATCAACAAATTGGATTCTATCGCTCAAAGCCGTAGAAAAAAATTGAGATTGTTCCAATCATTTTTACATCACATTTAACAAATTTTATAGCCGTTTAGTGACCGCATGAAATGGTGTTATCGCAGAAACTGGATTGGTTATAGTATTCACATTCAAACAGTATATTACTCGAGTGGTTTATAAGTATTGTACATATTCACATTGTTGAAAAAGAAACGACACTTAAGTCCTTGAATTAATAATTGAGATTGTTTCTTTAAAAAGAATTGAGGTGCAATTGATTGTCAAACACGTGTTATCCTTCAATTAACTAGAATTTGCAATTTTGCAAAAACTATTATATCTCATTTTTGTGTTTCTCAATTCCCGTGGGTTCTAATATATGCAAGGACCTAAAAGAATATTTGCTACATTGTTATTTAGACCATTTTCATAGTTTATCCGCAAAATGATGACACTATTCAAATGTATAATATAAACTTAAATTTGAAAATTTTCAACTTTGATTACTGATTGCATCGTATTTTTTCTCATTTCAGCGTGTCTGTTTTGATTTCCTCTAATTCTAAAAAATAATAATACTAATATTTGGAAACCTTTTCTTCCTCCTGCTGAAAAGAATTGCACCTCTTACGGGGTTGTCGATGGTGTTTAAAAGAATATCAGAGGCAATTAAAGTGAAGATATCTATAGTAAAATGTTCGAGAAATTTTTGGAATCAAATATTTGAACAGAATCGCAATTTGTGTGCGCAGTAAATTGCAGTGTTTTAAACTATAGAAGGCACTATCTCCAAGGTCGTCCAGCCGAATATTCAATTGTTTGGTATAAATACTGTTTAAACCGCAAACTTTAGAGAAAACAAACTTGTTATATATTACATTTTTTTTTACCTGTCCTTGAAGAGAAAAGAAGTTCAAACCCATTTCCAATATTAGTAATATATTAGATTTCTTTAAATGATGATACGTACGTTATAAGTAGTCCATAGTGCTTTTTTTGCAAATGTAGACCTAACCATTAGGCACATAGCATTATAGAGGGTTTAGCCCCCCTCCCCCCCCCCCCCCCTCCCCCACTTTTTATCGCCTCGCCGGAAGTATAGTTGTTCCTAAATTAACCTTGAAAGATTGAGAAAGTTGGATTAATATAGGCCTACCCCCCCCCCCCCCCCCGATTAGGAATTTCATGATTTGGGGAAGAAAAAATTCGGGTAGGTAAAAAAAATTTTGGATACGCATATACCCCCCCCCCCCCCCCCCCGGGGATTAGGATTTTCATGATTTTGGGAAATCAGTTTTTTTCGCAATATTTCTGAGGATTAGTCTAGCCCCCCCACTTTCAATTTGCTTCCGACGCCAGTGTAGTCTAAAGATCATTTACTTTGCTGAATATAAATTATAAATATTTTAGTTATACAACGGGAACACCGATGTCTTACATGTATGAAGTTTCGACGTTTGGAAATTCAGACACAATCCACATCCGAGAATTTCGATGTGAAAAAAAAACCGCGCAAAATTCGGCAATAAAAGAGAGGGAAAAGCTGACTTGTTCTTCATGTTCTTGCAAATGAATGTTCAGAAGAATAGACAATGGCAAAGCGGTATCTTTATAATTAAACCTTCACATCCATGACCAAAAAAGTGATTGATTTAAAACACGAAACAGACACATTTATTACTATTACAAAAACAAAATGGAGTAAGTCACGTGGCGCTGTTGGACTCCGTTTTTGACACGCCGTTCTTCCGTTTACGGTGTGTTCGATGCTGTACTACGAGACGGACAGCGGCGGTCGTCAACACAACAATGCCGACATCCATCACCCTGAAACAAAAGAAAGGAATATAAATGTACTCACTTTGCAATAACAACATAATGGTATTGAGAACAATAGAGGACCTCTGACAATGTCATATTTTGCAGTCAATCTTTATGTGTATCTGACAGTTCACAAAGGCTGTAGAGACTCAGGGATTGACTGTGCAATACTACACGTATATTACTGGTTTACCTTATGCAGTAAATCACGTATAATCTACTTGTAATAGTTAGTAGTTAGAGGCCATGGAAATCAAACTCCTCGCTAAAATCGGAATGATAGCATCAATGTGGACGGTACATTGTAATGATGATTTCTTACAGTGAGATACTAATCATTTCCTTGGACTTCTCTCTCTGCCCGTTCAATAATAAGATTATTGTAGACTTGTCGAAGGACATCAAAATAAGATACAGCATGGGGTCGATTTTCTATCTACCGAGTGTTAGGTACATATGTAATTAGTCGCGTCTGCTTACATGACAATATACCACTGATCTCCATGTGGCCATTAATTAACAGAAAATGAAATACTCGTAAACTCCTTTTCTGATCAACGAATACATCCGATACACGGGCAAGAATTGGACTCGATCATAAACATATATTAATTATCTATTAACACCCCCCTTGGTTATCCATTCTTGACCATTTTTCCAATCAACAGAAAGGCCATTTATATCTCTATGTTCAAAGGAAAATATTGTTAAATTGTTTTGACGTGTTAAGGAAGTGTTAACTCTGCTCATAAAATGTTATAGAAGAGAAATGTTAATTATCAAAGTCTGCACGCATGTGGATTTATAAAATCCAGCGGTAGACAATTTTTTCAGACTGCAAAAGTCATTAAACACAAATATGCATATGTTTAGGTATTAGAATTTTTTTTTTAGGATATGCAAAACATGCATGCATCCAATTACTTGTAGGTCACCGGTACCGTGTTGGAACATGAATAGTAACCATCAGTTGAGCAGAACTCATAGAATGTTTACAAATCTACAAATCTTTTTGACATATAAAGGTACTCCACTAACAGTGACACTTATCGCTATATTGGTACCATTTAGCACCTGGTTAAAGTGTTTCCATTCTTGGACACACTGTTACCATTTTCGGATTAGCAAACGCCAAAGGAAGCCTCGTGCCTGATTGAGAACACGCGACGGGTCTCATTGTTCAGAATTGTTTTAGGAGTTTGGGCGGAGTTTTTTTTTATATACATATATTTAAGACAAGATTCAAGAAATGAATGGTAGTTGTGCTTTATAGAGAAGATTGAGTTGGGGGGGGGGGGGGGGGTGGTACAAGTGTGATGCTCGTAGTTGATATGGGGGCATCAATTAGTTATTAGATATTATAACGATGAATACACATTGGCCATAATATTGATTTATGTCATTGTCGAGGGAACACTGGGACATAAATGAATATAAGATCTGTTCAAAAAAATATAATCATGATGCTTGACTGGTGAAAGATATTTTGTCGACACATGGCTGTCTTTATCAAATTATATCGGGTTTGACAAAATATTAAAACGATAATTTCGGCAATAATCCTTCAAAAAGGTTATGGGATTATAGATCGTCTATATAACTTGCTATTTAAGGAGACCCCCACCCACGTGCAACCAGCCAATATTGGTTTGAGGATTTGACATGAAAACACTCAAAAATGTATTCTTCATAGACCTAGAAGAGAGGATGTGGTCTATAATATAATAAAGACATTCAGTTTTGGTTTAAACTGCGTATTCTAAATTAGCACTTGCATTGTCTGTGCTCTAGTCATATCTTTTTTAAATTATGAAAAAAACGTATTGTGTATCTTTGGACATTTAAAAAATAAGTTTGAACGAAACACAAATTCACATAATAATTTATGGTATATGAGTACAATCTCATCATGAGAATTGTAAACTACTGCTAGCCAATTGGTAAATTTACATACAAGAGTAAATTGAAAATACACTATCGATTTTAATTCATACACAAAGCACGTTGTGTTTTAATCAATCTTGCAATAATAACAACCGGGGACTCATTCGGGACTCATGGGGTTTATTGTGCTGCCACGTTTTAATCATTGCATGCAAATGGATGTACTACTATGAAATCATATTATAATTGTTACATATGAGTCATCGCAAAATGACTAAAACATCATTGAATATTGTTTTCTTATAGAAAAATAAACAAGTGATAATTAATGAACACCATCTCCTTTCAACAGCATATGTGTCTGACAAATATCTGCTTTTAATTAATTGCTTTGATTTTGTTTCCGTTAATATCATCAATTGCTGTTGTTGTAAATCGACTGCATGCAAAACCATGTAGGAATATGATTAACTAATAAAAATATACAAATAATATGCCTTTACTTTGTGTATAAATCCCATCATCTGAACATCTAGTGTTCAAAATTACCTGTCAAAACAGCGGATCGTCAGCTGGTCTGGAAAATCCGTGTTGACGTCTTGACCCCAGAACTTCTGGATTCGACATATCTTGACCACGGAGGAGACACCGAGAAAAGTGGTCATGGCATAACATATGTAAAGAAGTCTGTATAGCAGATGACCTTGTTGTACCCGATAAAAGCTCAGGAACGAGAGAGAGTTCGGCAGGGTGGACAAAAAAGGCGACTGCATTTCGTTGGCCTGACTTTTGTCACTAAATTCAGAATTGGCACTTATGACCTCACTATCAGCTACGTAGCCACTTCCGATGTTTCTCTTGCTGATTCGTGTAATACCCGAACTGTTAGAAGAAGCAGGACTAATGGTTCGTTTGAAATCCATTTGATCACTGACAGTCAAAGTGTCAAACTTATTCAGATTGCAGCAAGATCGAGGGATCCTTAGTGTCATTTGAACCAGATCGGACCCTTCCCTTGGAAACGACATTGACCTGTGACCTTTTCTTCGACAAGCTAATGCATCATAGTCCCTGGGAATCTTTGAACTGGTAAAAATGTCGTCACTTTGCTCATAAAATAAATTAGTATCCGACTTTTGTTTGGCTTTTCCACGCTTACATTCGGCTTCTTTTGCAAACTTGCATGGTGACGATTTAGACACCATCCTGTAAGGTGAAACGTGTTTGCAGATGTAGTATTCCATCATCGATGACTTTGTTTGTTCTGTCAAACATTCAGAAGACTCCGAGTCACTCACCAGTTTCACCAAGTTCCCACAATTCCGAAGGCGAGGAGCTTTCACACGTTTTATTGACGAGTCTCGCGAGGAATAGTTCCGTTTGGACAGAGTATGTATACTAATCTCTCGCTTTACATTTCGTAACTCTTTTGTGTACTTGATAAGTTTAGCGGCACTGAATAAGAAACAGAAGATGTGATAGACAGCATAACAAATAAAAGATACATCTAAAAGAATATTAACAAAATCTCTATCAAAGATGGTCAAGAAGCCCAAAGCTTGAACGATAATTGCCATTAGAACCATGCCAACCGAAGAGAGAAATACACATTTGATTCCATTGTACTGAATTGGTTTTATATCTAGTCGAGTAAGTCTGAGGATAATGGCTTGGATCAGACAGAAACAGTTGATAAGAAAAGGGAAAGACAGACTTCGCACTAAATCAGAATATTGACTTGTTGCTTCGAATAAGAAAAGTATTAATGACAGGATAGAAGCGAAACTTGTGATCTCTGCATAAATGACTAAAAGAAACACGTCCAATAGTTTTATTGTTCTTTTCCTGTATTGAATAAATAAAACTCCATTGACAGCTCCGACTCCCAGAAATAGCAGGAGAAAGACGGACACAAAAGTCAGAAGTTCCGAGGAATACACACGATTTGTTTCTCTGACCAAATCAGACGAAAAATTTAATCCCGTAAAGTTCATGAATAGTTTGTCCAATATCTGATGTTAAGGGAAAGTTCCTTTGATTGTCCAATCTACTGTCTGGTTAACTTATAAATTAAAAAAAAACACCACTCATCTCCTATAAACTGAAAATCGAGAGCCATTCAAATTAATTTCCAAAAACAGATGTTTCCGACAATTTCCAACTTCTCTAATTAATAGGAGAAAAAAGGAATCCCAGTATCTATCAAGCGTCGTTGTATATATATTTCCTCGGCGGTTTACTCTGGAAAAGAAGAAAAAATATCCCGCGTATTCTTAAAACCCGTTGTGAACACAATAGAGCCTTCCTTCTTATTAAGTCATCATCGATCATAACGCAGGAACTGCCTCCGCTGTAGTTCCCACCATAGCTAGCAACTCGGCTCTGTGTCGGTTTTATATATACCTGCTGTAATTGGCCACACTTGTTAGCCCAATGTGTTAATGGTTTGCCTCTGCGTGGTAATTCCGAAAGAAAGAAAGAGAGAGCGAGTGAGTGAGAGAAAACGCGTTTATATAATGAACTCGTATTGGGATCCCGAGTTTTAAACTCTTTTGGGAATTGGAACAGGCAAAAGGATAGTTGAATATCACTTGATGCGGTTTTATGACCATGTTTGACCTATAAATATCATTCTGCAAATCTATCTGATTGTACTCTGATGTTGCAATTAGTATCTAAAACATTATAAACAAAGAAAAGCTGCATGTAATTTTAGCCAAAGTGGTAATTGAAACACAATCAATTCTTCCAAAATAAGTTGGATTTTTTTAAACTATCGGACTAATGTAGAATAATTGCACGCATGGAATTTAGGGAAAATATAAACTCAAGAAGTTTATGAATACCGGTATATCACGATCTCGAGTATTTTTTCTGGTAGTATTGGTAAAATCGTATATGCATTGAGTAAAAGTAAAAGCTTTTCATAAATAGAATACATGAAAAGCTTTTACTTTTACTCAATGCATATGCGATATTATAAATTGTTCCCAAAGGGACATGCTACTCAGTTCAATGAGTAAGTTTACTTTAGAAAAAAAAAAACATCGAGATTTAAAGATTTCTTTATAAAAATAAGACGTAAATAGATGTTACGTTTGTTGGGGGGGGGGGGGGGACCTTTTTATACGTCAGAAGCCCGTGGAAGGGGAACTTGTTTTAATTAATAAGCACTATGTATAGCTTCTTTGTGATCACAATACAAGTGTGGGCCACACATAATTAGGGTTATATATTTTCCTGCAATGCTATAGAATCTAATTAAGTTACCTTCATAATTGCATTATAAAACTATGGTCATAGCGTGATCAAATAAAAAAAAAGCCCGAAAGGCTTTACCGTAATGATAATATTCATAGAATGTTTGCTTATTACACATATTTATATAAAATTTATAACAATTGTATGATTAGATATTAAATTATTGATATTTTTGCTTTATTTTCATTTCGCATAATTATGAACCATGCTTGCACCCGAACAGTACGTCATTTGCGAATTGCGTCGCGTCGGGGGGGGGGGGGGGGGGGGGGGGGGGGCAATCACCTTCTTCTTAAACTAAAGAAATACTATGGAATTTATAGGATAATTACTATGACATGACTCGTTTTTCAGATACCATACTCAGTGAAATGTTTAGTTTTATGATATATAGGTACCTTCATTCAAAATTGAAAATGTTTAGCCAGAATATATACGCCATTTATTTACATCTACAGAATATGATTCCTTCTATTTCTTACGGAAACTTATAGTTATTTCATAGCCCTATAAAAAATTACAGGACTGAAATCTACACTCCCGTTTATGAAAAATCGTTAACGCGGGTTATGTATTTTTTCTGCAATGTTGCCACCTTCATATCCCGCATGAATCACCAAAAATGAAGTTAAGACAAAAGTATGAAAATTAAAAAGAAAACAACTAGATAAAAATACGAAGTGAATACAATGTATTAATGATATAAAATTGGAAAAACAAAAAGTCATTGTATTGAAAAAATAAATAAATAAATAAACGATGTATAATTAGAATTATTGCACAGACATTCCTCCATATCATACATATAACTTTCGTTTTAGAACAAAGAGTAAGTAGATGAGTAATAACAAGTATACTTCCTTCGTGCTGTTTATAACTTCACTTCCATATATGATTGTAAGTATACATTATATTTGTATAATTTATTTGTTTATTAAAGGCCTTTTTAAATCCTAATCAGACCAAATCTTTAACTTGAAATATTTTAAATATGTTGATTAAGCATTTCCTGTGTGATTACTTACTTGTGTTTAGGGTGTTCTCAAAAGAGAATAGGTATTAATGAGACCTTACTGTTTAAATTTCAAGACATCTACCATGTTTGAACAACATATCATTATGTTGTCAAACCGAAAGCTGGCATGAGTTTATGATTGCGTTGACGGTACATCTTGATACATGCGCGAAACAATAGGCCTGTGACATTTCAAATTGTTTACTCATCAGGTATGGTGTTCCTTAGTTTCCTCACTAGGGAGACATGTGAATGAACCGAGTGGCTTGTTTGTTTATTTTATTGTAAAAAGATCAAGTACAAACTAGTAGACTAATTGTTCTCGAACAATTAGAGGTCTTTCCACCTCATCGTTTTTTATGTTTGAAATAAGATTGCTTCAATAGAATAAAGTAATTTTACTGCGTTACTTCATAAAAAAAATGTCAAACGATTAAGTTTGCAATTTTTTATTGCTTGACCTTGACCTTTGACCTTTATTTCATTTTCATCTGACAAGGTAGACGCTTCAATATCAAGTGGTTCGATGTATCTATGATTATTGATTTAAAGTTATTTGTATTTTTTATTGAATGTTCGAAACTTTCAGGGGCAATAACTGCTAGAAAGGGACTTTGGACCCTGTCGGTATGAGAAGAGTGAAGAAGCGTCTAAGTATACTGAATACATCAGTAAAAGTTTCAAGTCTCTATCTCTAACGGTTAATGAGGAGTGGCGATAACAAGCGTTTTGTACAATAGAGGCAATAACTCTATAATTGTTACATGGTAAGGGTCAAAGGGTGATATTTTGAAATGTCTGACGATGTCCTACTACATCCATGAACATTTTTTTCTCTACCATACCAAACAAAAGAGATACAAAAACCCATTAATTAAGAGATTTCAAAATGACCTTGACCTTTATGTCATTTTGTTCGGCCAAGGTAGACGCTTCTATCCCAAGTGGTCCGAAGTCTCTATGATAAGTAATAAAAAAGTTGGAAGTGGTTTTATAGAAATGTAAATACTTTCAGGGGCAATAACTACTAGAAAGGGGGCTCAGATCCTTTCGGTATGAATAGATTGAAGAACCCTCTAAGTGTACTGAAGACATTGGTAAAAGTTCCAAGTTTCTATCTCTTATGGTTTCAGAGGAGTAGCGATAACAAGCTTTTCGTAAATAGGGGCAATCACTCTGTAATTATTCAAAGGTATGAGCCAAGGGGCTATATTTTAAAATGTCGTAAGATGCCCTACTACATCCATGAAAAAGTTTTTCTCTACCACCCTTAAAAAAAGAGATGTAAAAACTGATTAATTAACAGATTTCCAAATGACCTTGACTTTTGACCTTTATGTCATTTTGTTCGGCCAAGGTAGACGCTTCCATCCCAAGTAGTCCGAAGTCTCTATGATAAATGATAAAAAAGTTGGAAGTGATTTTATTGAAATTCAAATACTTTCAGGGGCAATAACTGATAGAAGGGGGTCTCGGATCCTTTCGGTATTAGTAGATTGAATAACCCTCTAAGTGTACTAAAGACATTGGTAAAAGTTCCAAGTCTCTATCTTTTATGGTTTCAGAGGAGTAGCGATAACAAGCTTTTCGTACACAAGGGCAATAACTTTGTAAGTTCTGGGAGTGATCAAGCAAAGGGTCATTTGGTACCATAACTTTTAATGGCCAATAACATAAAGAAAAAATTGTTTTAATATCTCTTGAAATAAAAAAGCTGTCCCTGGAAAAAAAGAGAAGAAAAAAAATAAGAATAATAATAATAATAATAAAAAACATAAGAAAAACAAAAGGTCTTTCACCTGAAAGGTGGAAAGACCTAATTATACTTTTAGCACCAGGTGACGGTAGGTACTTCGAGTATACATACTAGCATACTCAGATCGAGATCTTTTTCTCAGGGGGTTTGCCTGAGGTATAATTTTTTTGCATAGGGGGGGAGGGGTGGGATTTACCATGTATATTGCAATTTTCAAAGAAGTATAGCGCCATTTCCCATTATTTGCCTACACCCTTGTTTTAGCGGGAAGTACCTGTTACTAAAAATAGATACAGGTACAATGTACCTGTCGTAAAATGATTATCGAAACCCAGGTACTGATTTTATAACAGCGTCTGTAACCATTGGTTTGTCATAAATTCAGGAAACCTGCATTGAGAAATGAATGTATACATGTAGATCTCTGTGTATAAAAACAGCTGATATTCTGAACCGTGATAACTTCCAGCAAAATTCAATGAGTGTAAAGTAGATAGAGAACATGACTGTATAGTGTTATAAAAAAGGTCTGTTTATACTGGGTGTGCTTTTACTCAGGATTAAACAAGAGTTTTTGAGAAAAATAAATAACCAGATTAGATACATGTAATTTAAACTCTCTATTCTTATCATGCTTTAAGTGAAAAGGAAACAGATATTTACTACTTGGTGGAATCGATCCAGTGACAGCAAAATCAAAGAGGCCTACGCGTTACCACTAGGCCACGCATATTACACATTCATACTTCATAGGGTGTCTTTTTAAAGCTGCTTGGTCCGATTTTATATCAAATTTTATGCACGCTTTTAAACGATGGCTATGCTTAGTATATGTATAATGATAGACATTGCAGTAGTTTTACCCGTCAATTATGCCAAATTTCAATGAAGAAAGATACGTACAAAATTTGCTAACAAAACAAACGACATTAAAAGGTACCGCATTATTTCGCCTCATGTTAAATTTCACCCCTGACGACGAGACGGGTATGGTTGTATTACGAATTTGACATCGCATTAAATAAAGGTCGAAATGATCAGACAAATTACAAATAAACATGTGTACGTTTTGTTCGCTAATATTTCTAAAGTCTGCTTTCTTTACAATCGATGCATAGCATGCGGGTTGAATAACCCCAATCATTCGGGGGACGAAACCAAGCGGTTTCCTTTTCTAAACATTCCCGTGATGCATTTTGGTTTGTTTTTTCGTTTGCCCAAAGAGAAATTATTTTTATTTACTTTCAATATTTCTAACTTTGAAAGGAGACTGATTCTGCTGGTGTAAATAGGAGAAAGTCCATAACTTTCTAAGATAAATGATTTGTATGAAAAAAATTTTGATACTGTAATTACAAAAAAATCGGACCAAGCAGCTTTAATGGGGTAATTGTGAAATTTTGGTTCATTTTGGATATACACGTACTTTCACTAAATACTGTATAATATTAAAAAAGCCTGATGTTTGCAAAAGCGTTATATTTTGGGCGAAATCGTACATTACTCGTAAGTGCGCTATTCCGCTTTTCACGACCCCCAACTCCCTCTAGAAAATACTAGTTATCAATGTTTCATTCACCTATTTATGTGCATTACTGGGAGGAAATAATTGTGGCCAGGATTGATAAGAAACTCAAAAAAGATGATCAATAGGACAAATACATATAAGTGTTGCTTTTCTAAAAAAAAAAAAACCCCGTCTCTCCTCGATGTCTTTTTAGAAAAATAAGATTTTGAGGGTTTTTTTAAATAAGCTTTTACTTAAATCGTATTTTTGAGCAAACAAAATCTTTAAAAAGCATGATTTTTTAAAGCCTTAATGCCGATTATACAGGGAGTCCAAGAATATTTGATACCATTTGAATAATATAAAATTTGATAAAAATTTGTAAATTGTGACTCAAGTTAAAAGTAAAATCGTTTAACATTTCCCACAAATAAGTGTGGGAGAAAAACACTCTTTGAATTATGATGAAACAAATTTGCATCATATTTCTTTAGTTTTTAAAAGATGAATTGAACGAGAGAGCAGGCGTCTTCCGTTTTAAAACAGTTACTGCATCATCAAACACAGACTCTAAATATAGTTGTACGAATTATACAATATGAATATTCTGGGGGAAACGCCTCAACAAGCAGTAGATTCTTCTAATAGTGAGAAGATTTGAGAAAATGGGATTATGTATAGTGGCTGTTAAGAGGAATTTTACTCATCGACTGGATGTTGTCTTTGATAAAAAATAAAAGGACGTCATTTGGAGTTATGTTTTTATATACAACGCTCAATTTGTCAAAGAGGTATGGATATTTGTGAAATTTGTTGAACATTTATGCATTTAAATTATACATTTATGAAAATGCATTTGATTTTTTGTCAAATTAATTTAATCAAAAGTTATTAAAATAGTAAATGATATCAGATATTCTGGGACACCCTCTGTACATGGATTGTGTTTGCGTCCCATTTTATCATTCAGTGTAATGTTATTTAAACAATAAAATGTTTTGTTTGAGGATTCATGCGGTAGATGAAGGTGGCGACTTTGCAGGAAAAATACATGTAAATTTTTTCTGCCATGATCGCTACCTTCATAACCCGTATGAACCATCAAAGAGAGCGTTTTTATTGTTTATATAAACATCTTTTTTAACTAATTAATATCATAAAAAGTAAGTAAAATTCACTAAATTACTGTTAATATACATAAGTAGTTAGCTGAAAGAAACAGCCAAACGTCGTCCTGTGAGACTTTTGAGTTTGACATCATCATGATTATTTTGTGCAGTCCCTGATTTTTCTTCGTTCCCTGTAGGTTTCGACCAATCGATAAACAGGTCGTGTCGATTTCAGTCCTGTCAGTTGCTTGTCAGTTTCAGCCGCTGTAGATTTCGACCAATTGATAAACAGGGCGTGTAGATTTCAGTCATCGCAACAAAGATTTTCGACTGGTTTTGATTTTCCTTCTGTTTGTTCACAAAACCGATTGGCAGTCATTTTAAATATTTCTATTTGGCTGTCTTTGGCTCAAAAATATGGGATCCAGCCTAGAATGCACCAATCAAGTTAACGCTTTACAGAAGAAATTACACAAATGTTTCATATTTCAATCTATTAGCCAATACGCAATGACTTTGTAAAGTGCCTGGATTCCATGATAATTCTTTGTAATTTCAATACATGTATATGTTTTGCGGATGAGGATCAGTGACCATCTATAGGATGATAACAAAATTGAACTGCATCAATTAAGAAGAAATGCTCAGAAAAATTGAACATAGAAAAAAGAATTCTGAACCAAAAAATAATCATTACTAAGTATCCTGAGCATTCAAGATACCATTTTGATATTATGAATATGGAATTGGACACAATAAACAGATTTTTTCAGCATTTTGTGACAAATTGTTAGCAATTTGTTTTTAAAGGTTTTGTTCTCCTTTTACAAGCTTGTACTGAGACACGACAACCTATCAACTATGGCTCCTTAACGGTTTCTTCTATGAAGTTTAACGGGATGTGTCCGGAATGGGTTTTGAAATGCTTTTCGGCGCCTTTTTAATGCTTATATTCAAGGTACGTATATTCTTTTTTTAAAGATTAAATTTTACAATAAAACGAGTAATATAAGAATAACGCTTACGAAAAAATGTAATTCAGAATATTTAAAATGTACGTTTATCAATTAACCATTTTAAGAAATTAGTAATAACGACTCAAGAGCAAAGTCATGGCATTAGTTATGGGTATGTGGCATGCCTATTAAAATTTGCTTCGCGATTTCAGACTTTGTTTTTGAATTTTATGTACGGAATAGTTTATCTGTGAATATTGAATGATTCACCAAAATTTGAATGTTAGAAATCATGTACCACGCGTGATACAGAGAAAAGAAGTGATGTTATTATATGAATAAAGCTCGAGTCTTATTAATATTTGTTTGTAAACACAATTTAAGTAAAGAAATTACCATTTCTTTGACGAAAAAACTTGTGAAAACAAGATTAACTGATTCAATGCGTACATTAATTTTTTTTTATCAACAACAAAAAGCAACATGATATTGAAACTTATACCAATACAGCCCATACATGTATGTAAACAATTACAGGACTCGAGTTTGTTTACAAAACAAAGAACTCATACCTCTGTAACTCGCTTGTAATTCAATATTCGATTTTCAAATTTTGACAAAGCATTAAAAACATCCATATTGATCATTCTAGACATTAAAAAGTAATAAATTTTTTAAAAGTTGAGCTTAAATCATGTGTAAGTCCCTTTAAAAAGACTATGATCTGAAATATAATAATATAATTTTATATTCAAAGAAAGGCACTGTATAACTAACCGAACAAATTGGACTATCAAGGAGAACCCTAAATCGCGACGTCAAAATTGTATCGGACATCTTGATATATCAGTATGGATGACAGTACATCATTACGTCATCGTTTAAAATTTTTTGATTTTGTACAATTTTTGAAATTATGATTTATTTCTTAAAAAGGTAAAAGATGTTAAAGCGCAAGAAAGGAGGAAACGTACTATAAAGTTTTATATCCCCCCCCCCGCCCAAAAAAAGAGAAAAGTATTCGTTACCAGTATTGGGGCATCTTCCCTGAAAATTTACCTTCTGATTTAAGCTTATACATGTAACCAATATGCACTGTCGATTTGACAGAAAAGAATATCATCGAGTTAAATTGAACAAAAGCAAACTACATTAAAAAGCATGTTGAAAATGGTCGGTTTTATGTATCCTACATGTTTTTGTTAATCAGTAAATACGTATATAAAATTTCAGGAACTTCATTGTTTTGAATGTCATGGTAATCCTGACGCTTACATCGATAGAGGAGACAGGTATTGTCAGAAAGTCTACAACTGTAAGACAGGTAGGTGAAAATAGCTTAGATTCATATAAGCATGTACAAGTTTGAGCGCCTCGGGAAATAGACTTGCTCTCGGGGAACTGGAAATTGCTGCCTCTAAATGAAACATACTGATAATTTCTCCTTCTTGTGTATTTACTGCAGAGTATATTGTAACTTATGCTTGGAAAACAGTTTATTTTGGATAAATTTTTGCGACTTTTCTTTTCTAGATCATGAAATAATTGACTGCTCCGTTAATTGTGAGTCCGATAGGTGCAGGGCGTGTCCGCACGGTCAGGTTCAGCCTTTCCTGATTCAGTCCACTACACCCGAGGTAGACAGGAAATGCTTCACCCCCAAAGGCGTGTGCGCCCAAGACTGTAAGTATACACTCAGAATCGCCCTATCATTTTAAAAAAGAAATTAAGACACTTACATGAATTTTTCCTCAATATTACTTCCTACCACGTATACGGACTTTGTATTTTCGTGTATACATGTATATGATATTGTAAGTGGTGATATGAACGTTCAATTGAGTTCGTATGATTTTTTTGGCCACATTTTGCATAATTGTACACAGCTATCTCGCTCACTTAAGAGCCACACACAATCCTTGTACACAAAGTGCACTTTGAAAGATTTAATTAACTGTAAATTTTCATTTCTGTTTAAAAGTTTCGAATGCTTATCTACAGGTTTTCCCTACGCTCAACTTGGAATGTCAAATGTCGAAGTATAAGAAATACGAAGCTTACAACGCTTTGTTATGTTAACAAGGCTCGTGTCTTGCTTTTGTTTAGTGGATTCAATATGCTGATCAAGTTCTGTTTCAAACAGTCTTTTTCTATCGCTAGTTTTGTTATGGGCTCACAAAAACGTTTCTGGTGGTTGTCACATTCGGTTAACCTTTGAACTTGATATTTTCTATTAAGCGCTCAAAATGTTAACAAAAATTTGCCCCGAAATGTTTTGCATAACAAAGATTGTGATCCCTGTATCTCCATTTAAACACAACTGACACAAACCATTGGAAATTTCACAATGAAGTATTGTTTACAACAAAACTGGAATTGTTTCATTTAATATTAACCAACATCTGAAGCAAGTCAGATAGTAAACGTATTGAAAAAAGGTTAATTGCAATTTTATCCTAGATATATACACTGTACTATGAAAAATACTTTGAAAAATATTCCAATATCATTACTTTTAAAAGATCAATTCTATTTAGGAATCAAAATTCGGTTGCCACGCATAGTCACGGGTTTTCTTCATAGTTTACAATTTGATAGACTTTGATGAGTAAAAAAGCCTAACACCATTTATTTGTTGCTATGTGGTCTCGTTGTCATGGTAACAAAGTGTAAAGATGTGAAAATGGCGTTTGAATGCTTATTTGAGAACGTATTGTGAGTGTTTTGCAACAATTTAGGGTATCCAGGGTACATGTAGAATATATTTAGAAAAAAATTGTCATTTTTCTATGAGAAAGAAAAACATTTATGGAGAAATGCATATTTAAAAAGTGTTTCCATGGTAACTAAACAAAAATTTCAAAACATGATTTTTGAATTTGGAATGCAAATCTTGAATTTTTTGTACATACTATTCTGATTGCGCAATAAAGAATTAAAAAAAAATGAAAATTGAGAACCATTGCTATGGTTACAAGCTAAAAAATAAGGTACATTCTGATATTTTGAGGCATTTTTGGATAGATTTAATTCACATATAAAGTAATATATAATACATCTACCAAGTATTATTTCTTCTATTTCTTTACCAAGTATCATTCTCTCTATTTCTTATGGAGACTTATAGTTATATAATTTATAGCTCTATAGACAGGACCTGATAGAAATTACAAGACTGTAATATACACGCCCCATTTATTGATTGGTTGAAGTCTACAGTGGCTAAAATTGACAAGAAACTGACAGGACTGAAATTGACACGCCCTGTTTATCAACTGGTCGAAACCTATAGCGACCTAAGAAAAATCACGCACTGCACGAAATAGTTATGATGATGTCAGACTCAAAGTATCTCAGGAGACGATTTGGCTGTTTCTTTTAGCTAACGTACTTATGTACATCAACAGTTATTTAGTGAATTTTACTAACTTTCACAATAAATTTTATTGTTAATTAGTTAGATGTTAATATAAACAATAAAATGCTTTCTTTTGTATTTCTTGCGGGTTATGAAGGTAGCGACCATTGCAGAAAAATTTTTTCTTCATATCCCGAATGAACCACCAAAGAAAGCATTTTATTGTTTAAATGTTGGACTAACCAATATTAACGATAAAACAAAATAAAATTATGGGGAAATATATTACATGCGTTGTGAATTTATGAAACAAATGATTATCATTTTTGCCAGTGTTGATGCTATTTAAGACTAATGTCCTTTACAAAAATATGTATGTATACCCATTTCAATGGATTTTGTTTCTTTATAGCGGTCCCTGTTCGCAATGGTAGTTCAGTTCCTGGATGTCGTAAGACGACTTGCCAGTGTTATTTGTACGACTGTTGGTACGGAGAAAACCCATGTATTTGTAACAAGTACCACAGGAAGTGTCCTGTGAATGAATATTTTGTATATGAAGGAGGCAGGCCTGGTAAGAAACTTTTCTCATTTTATAAATCACTGTGTATGGATTTTTAAAAAAGTGTTGAATTGAGAACCGTATATATATCTGTTCGTTTTCACTTTCTGTGATTATTTCAAAATCTTATTAAATAAAAAATAGAATAAAAACATGCCGAAATATTACGTATTAAAAGTCTTTCAAAATCGCATAAAAAGATTTTCACAAATTATTTTGAATTTCTACACACTTTCGCAAAGTCTGCAACACAAAAAAAAACCCACCTGTATAAATACGACATTTCATTCTTGTCCATTAATTCATTCATCATTGTATACACGTACACAGGTTGCAAGAAATGTCCACCCGGCACAAATAAAGAGATTGTAGGTTGCGGGCCTTGTCGGACGATTCCCGTGACCCCAGACACCAACATTTCTACAACCACCGCAACCACAGAAAAATCAACCACCGCAGCCACAGAAAAATCATCCACAACTTCCGGTTTGTTCATCAATCATAACTACTTGGCCATTTCCGCTCGTAAAGCGGAATCTATTGGTTTGTTCATCTGCTTTTGGTGTACATTTTTAAAAACGTTGCAATTTTGAAATAGAAACAGCAGCTCTCCGTTTTCTTATTGGGGAAAACTCTAAACATTTTAACAATTTATGGAAATCAAACAAATCCACATACATCTACTAATGAAATATATCAATTTGCTGTTGCAGGCTTTTCGACATTGACCTCAGAGATGACAACCTTGTCTATCACAACTCCATCTACAGAAGAAAAGGAGAATAATTTTTGGCTCATCATGTAAGTGAATTTACTTCTTTCTTTTTTTTTTAGAATGATTTTAAAAAGAGTTTCGTAAATTCATGTACGACTGGTTCATTTGATCTCTTAGCTAAATAAATACTGATTATAATTATATTAATGCCTATAATTTCAGAATTGGATCAGCTGGTTCCGGATTTATCGTTATTGTTCTTATAATAGGAATCTTCGTCTGTGTGCGAAGGAGTCGTTCAAATGGTGGTACGCTTTAAGATTATTCCTATGAAAAATTTATTCAAGAAAATGAAAAACTGACTTTTTATAAAGAACACACAAAATTATGTTTAATCAGGCATTCTGAATGAAGCGGAAAAAAGGGAGGAAAATGCAGATGAAGCAGAAAATGAAATTGGAACAGTTTCAAGGTATTTTATATTAAATCAATTTAGGAACGCATAACTCAATAGGCATATGCATACTAAAAGTAACCTCTCGTCGCTTTCCTATTCCAGACCTCTTATTGTGCCTGAAGTCAGTCTGCTGTCAGAGGCCTGTTCTACTCCGAGGTCTCCTGTCGTCTCTGAGACGGGACAGCCCGGGGTGTATCATCCCAATGACCCGCGGGCATTGTGGCACATTAGGGCTCTCCAGGGGCGATCACTAGAGGATGAATCTCACACCGATTCCTCTATGAATACTTCAGGCAATCAGTTTAATTAGTTACACACGAAAAAGGAGACATACCAAAAAGCGAAGGAAATGAGCAATTTTCATAATTTGATGTACATGTCATGTTGTAAATTTTGAATTTACTGGTCTTAAATTCGCCCGCTAACATCGAGGGCGAAAGAGGCAAAAATAAATCGGGGGCAAATATTTTCTGTTTTCAGTAGTTCTGCAGCTTTGTTGATTTTGAAATAACACTTAAGTTCGATCATTTTCGAATGCTTTTTGTCATAAAATTACATGAGAATCTTTAGCATGTATGCCCACTTACATTTTCCCAAAAATTTTTATCGAAAGCTTTAATTTATTATTTTAGAAGTCGAGGACAGGGAACGTTTGAATTCTTCTTGCATAGAAACACCAGCGGTGGATTCAATGGGGAATTCGGAAGGTAATTAAAACCATTTTAACAAGAGCTTGGACTTTGGGTAGTTGAGTCAAACGGCAATGTGACGTAGGCCTGTCTATTTCATTGTAGGCCACTCAGCTCTTTGAAATCAACAGGATTTGTCTGGCTTTAGCGCGAAGACTACGCAATTGGTGTATATTTCGCTTGAAACCAGCGTCATTTTAATTTGTTTTGACGCAAGAAATAGATCGTTACTTCCTACTGAAAGTCCAAGGTCTTGTTAAAATGATTCTGTATCAAGTCCTATTATAGAATGTGACTACTATGACAATTATTGGCTGTACATGTAAACATGCAGTACATTAAATTTACAGGTGTCAACTATTTTATTAATAAGTTGAACAACGAAGATACCCAACCTAAACAGCCAGTTCAATGTGAAGAAGATACTCTGGTGTCCCATACAGTCCAAAAATACCTTTACAGTGACGTCACACACCAAAAGGAGGTTCTGTGTGAGCAAGGGTTTCACAGTCTGACCAACGAAAAATCGCTTTGTCCCGTCAGATGTGTGTCGGACAAAACTGACCCCAAATATTGCACGGATTCATAAGATTAAAACACTGGTTGTTATTTGATATTTGATGTAGTTTTCCTCTAATGTGCAAAATGTTCTTGGAGTGCATGCAACATGCACTAACATTCCAAAATTAGAATCGCCATTGTACAATTTGTGAAGTCCGAGTATGCAACGTGTAACGTTAGCGGTATTCGTATTTATGTCTAGTCAGCTCGTTGTGATTTACAAGTACGTGTGTACTTACACCTGATCTCGCTTACTAGTATCCCAGACTGCGAGCAGTTCTCGAGAGCGAGAGTCTGGGATAAGCGAGACTAATTCTTGTGTAAGGAAGCAGCTTCTTCTTAAAACGAAAAAGCTGTTTATGACTTGAATAACTTTAATGGAGATTAAACTGTATAATTTTATGTTTTCATTTTATGGTAAATGCTTTCGATAATTTACAATTGTGGAATTGGCATTATGTTATTAAATATATTTTGTTTTGATGCGATCTCTCACTCTCTTGTCTTTACGCACGCATAGAGTGTCTACTTCGGCCTAATATAACACTATAATTTGCCCCAAGATATTTATGCAGGACATTTAAAAAAAAAAATTCCATTTTCATAAATATATTGGCCAGGGATTAAATTATTTCCCGTAGAGCTGCAAATCTGCAGCTACTTAATTATTCCTAACCGAATTCATACACAATTCATGTTGAGATCAAGAGTCACTATTTTTACCCGTAATACATTGTTTCACTTTACGTGGCTGAGTGGTGAGGGGGTTTAAAAAATATTCAGAGGCAAGTTAAGTAATGATATCTAAATAGTATAGAATGTCTCAGAAATTTGTTGGTATTAAAATTTTCACAGAATATATTTCAAAACTATGGTGTCCGGATAAGGCCATTTGCGTTAGCGCGACATCGCGTTCAGGTAAACGAGACATCGCGCTAACACACAACACGCCGTCGCGCTAACGCAACTTTGCATAACACGCCGTCGCGCTAACACACAACACGCCGTCGCGCTAACGCAACTTTGCACAACACGCCGTCGCGCTAACACACAACACGCCGTCGCGCTAACACACAACACGCCGTCGCGCTAACGCAACTTTGCATAACACGCCGTCGCGCTAACACACAACACGCCGTCGCGCTAACGCAACTTTGCACAACACGCCGTCGCGCTAACACACAACACGCCGTCGCGCTAACACACAACATGCCGTCGCGCTAACGCAACTTTGCATAACACGCCGTCGCGCTAACCCACAACACGCCGTCGCGCTAACACACAACATGCCGTCGCGCTAACGCGTGCATGCCTACATATTTAAGCATGCGCAGTCTGATATTTCCGGACACGACTTCCTACTAGACTGTGAAACTTGCAAAGTTGCGTTAGCGCGACGGCGTGTTGTGCAAAGTTGTGTTAGCGCGACGGCGTGTTGTGTGTTAGCGCGACGGCGTGTTATGCAAAGTTGTGTTAGCGCGACGGCGTGTTGTGTGTTAGCGCGACGGCGTGTTGTGTGTTAGCGCGACGGCGTGTTGTGCAAAGTTGCGTTAGCGCGACGGCGTGTTGTGTGTTAGCGCGACGGCGTTATGCAAAGTTGCGTTAGCGCGACGGCGTGTTGTGTGTTAGCGCGACGACGTGTTGTGTGTTAGCGCGACGGCGTGTTGTGCAAAGTTGCGTTAGCGCGACGGCGTGTTGTGCAAAGTTGCGTTAGCGCGACGGCGTGTTGTGTGTTAGCGCGACGGCGTGTTGTGTGTTAGCGCGATGTCTCGTTTACCTGAACGCGATGTCGCGCTAACGCAAATGGCCCTATCCGGACACCATAAATAACTCTGTCAAATACTGCTGCTCGATCGTACAAAAATCGAACTCGATTTAGATATTCTTAATTTAAGGATAAATATGTATACCAGATTTTATTTCAGTAGGTGCAGCTTCTGCAAAGAAAATGAATGGAAACTGATGATGGGCCGACAGGCCAACAGACAGACAGCAGCAAAGCAATATGCCCTTCCTTCTTCGAAGGGGGGCATAAAATGCTGGTTGTTTTTCTTAGACCATCGGACAGTCCTTCGATATTGTCTATTCAACATATCGTTGCTTTTCGATTTTAACCAAACTCCAAACTTTTTAGCTTTACCCAGGTAACACTCCTACTGGGAGAGCAATGCTTCGTAACAACCGTTCATTATACAACGCCGCTAAATGATATAAATATCATTAATAGTTGCAACTGCAACGCCCAATGCCATAAATTATTGCAATAACAGTTAACAACACCAACGGTTAATGATATATTGTCGTTTAATGACAAAATTGTTTCATTAGGCGTCACAAAAGCACAGTAGCCGTAACGCTTAATGAAACAAGCATCTGTCTACACTCGTAACCACTGATACCAACTTTTCATCACTAATCACTGCAGTTCCACCCTATAATGATACAAAATTGTATATTAAATTGAAAGTAGTTTTTTTATGAAATGAAAGTGTTATTTCATTAAAAAAAAATAACTGCCTTCAATTTTATTTACAATTTTGTCAGCAGTAGTAATATGTTGTTTTACTTGACAGAAATACTCCTAATGATATACACTCTATTCCTCGGGCTGCAGAAAAATACTGATCACAGTACATGTTAATAATCAAGGATTAAAAAATATGGATATTTCAGTGCATTTTGTGGGTTTAATTTTTGTAAAACATGCTTTACTGGCAAAGTTTTAACCGCTGAACGATTTAAATGTTTAAATACAAGATCTGTTAACACCTGAGAGAGAACTAGGAGGGCTCGTTATATTTTAAGGATCCTCGAGACTTCTACTTTTCATGACAGTACGTCACAACATGGCGATTTTAACACATGATGAAACAGTTTATATCGCCAAAATTTATTGTCTATCTCTGTAGCGCAGTGGGAGTTGATTTGGTCTACTAATTGACCCGCAGGTTCCGAGTTCGAATACTGCAGGGACTTTTGTTTTCATGAATAGCGTTAACATTTAAAAAGTTGATTTTTTCTACAAAACTTGAATTTTTTGTGGTCATTTTTAAGTCGAACACATGCTAAAAATCCACATCTTTATGTAATTTAGAAGAATCGGCTTGAATGCAGAACTTATCCCAGGTGTGTGGAGGACCCTTAACTTAGGGTTTCCGGAGGAAAAATCTGGTTATTAAATTGGCGGGCGGGCCGCTGCCTATGGGATACCCAACTTGTCTTGCAGACCAATTGTACATATATCAGAGATGTGCATATTACTTGGATTTGGATGCAAAAAATACCAGCTATTAAACTTAAACAATTTTTGCAAATAAAGGTTGTCCTTATTGTCTAAATAACGCCTTCTACATTTCAGATCACTTAAACATGTATATATATCAGATATGTATGGAATCCGGATATGACCATGTAGTTCACTATCGCATCATCGCACCATCGAATTTTTAAATTGGGTCGACAGTACGATGACGCAATAATGCGATGATGATGAAACGATGACGATGAAGCGATGGTACGATAGCGCGAAGACGATGATGCCATGGCCCGACGATGCGATGACGATGGTGCAACGGAACGACGAAGCGATGGTGTGATTGAGAAGGCGAGATGCTCTGCTGTGTCATTGTTATTCCTCTATCGCGCTATCAACATCACTTCATCGCACCATCGCGCTATCAACATCACTTCATCGCACCATCGCGCTATCGACTGTATTGCACATGCCCAATTGGAAAGGGAATTGGCTTTAGACAGTGAATAAATGAACGGATTAAATATCAGAAATCTACCTCACTCGGCTGATAAACTTGACTTTCTTATAATAATTAGGTTTTCTTGCCAGACATATAAATATTTAGAAAGGCTAAATTATAGTTAATATATAAAGATAACAAAACAACAAAAGAAGATCACTTGATCAAGGCGTGGATTTAAAATAGGGAGGGCGATAATTCACGTCTTCATATACCGGTATTTGAGCAAAGTAAGAGCTTGTTCCTGTAAAATTGTAAGCAATATTAGATTTGATAAATTACATGTGTTTGCTTTGGTTGCAAATCTCAAAGTGGAGAGAGAGAGAGAGAGAGAGAGAGAGAGAGAGAGAGAGAGAGAGAGAGAGAGAGAGAGATCAAATAAACGTATTTGATCTATTTATTCAATAACCAAATCTTTTTTTTTCAATTGAAAGTACAAATATCACGTAAATTGCGCTAATATCTCTAAAAATTATTAATTAGTAAAGACAATAATGTAAGTATGGTTATATCTGGATAATTTCCCACAAAAATAATACTAACAGAAGTTTATAATGCATAAACATTTCTGTGTCATTTTAAACAAAAAATTACGATTTATTTTGCCGCCGCCACCGCCCTCCAATTTGTTTTTCTCCCAAAAGACATTTATTGTCTTAAATATGGTGTGTCAAAAGATCGTCCCCCGATTTTTGGGATCGTGTAAAAAGATATAGGGAAATTTAATCGACAAAATTAACATTTGAATTAATAGAAATGGAAGGTAATACGCAACCCTACCTCACCACGGGGATTAGGATTTTAACGATGTGTTTTTATTTTTCATTAATTGTTTGGTGTTTTCCTTGCAGAAGTTTCGAATAACTCTTCTCCTTTAAAAAAAAAAAAAAGATGCTACGTGCCTGCAATACTCATAGAATCATTTTAAATATATTGTAATCGTCTTTTCTGACCTATATATTAAAAAAATGATAGCCTCTTAACTACAAACCGGACTGTAAGAGGAATAAAGACTTTAAAGTAAACTTTAACCCACTTGCAGGTAGCCCTGTCCTTTTTATCTAGTACAACAGAAACAGATTAAGCATAAAACGAACTTGTTCAAAATAATCTTTCTTTATTTAAATAAAATAGATAGAAATCGAAAGACCCTAACATAAACCGTTTAGTATTGGAGGAAAAAGGTAAAAATTAAATCAATATTTGTATCAAAGTGGTTTTATCGTTTGCGATTTTTTTGTGTACTTTATTTATTTTTTTGTTGCATTAATTTAATATTAAACTGACACCCGAACACAGGACAAAACAAACTAGATTACTGTCATTTTCAATGCAAGTGTATTTAAATACTGGCTTTCATCAAACTAAAGCTGATTGGCGGTTTTCAATAAAAAGATATATGTTTCATTTGCAAGCTAAGCATTCTGATAAACAAACGTCGTATATATACTTAGTTACGTACATACGTTCTTAATATTTGTAAAAAAAAAAAAAAAAATATGGACTGGTTTAGAAGACGAAATTTCCAGCTTTATTCTAGTTTAGAAGAGAACGCATCGATAGAATTGACAGAGCAGAATGCTGAAAAAGTTGGGGAAACTGAGTGTGACTCTAGCCAAGAAACCCGGGATTTCGCCCCTGGAAACACAACGTCATACGGAAGCTTGAAGAATGAGGCAGAATTCAAGGAAGCGAAACTAACAACATGGCAGGCATCCTGGAATATCACGAACATGATACAGGTACTCCGTATCTTACTTCTTACGCATAAAAAACATTTTGGAAAATCGTACATTTCCCTTTATAAATAAATATGATATCTAAATGTGGTTTTAAAATTGCAATTGAGCATTAAAAAGTGAGAATAGCAGAACATGGTCAAAATCTGATACTTTTTCCCGTCACTGCTTTCATTTATTCCTTTGGATATCTCTGAGATGAAAAAAAGGTAGATTTTGATAGTGACTCAAGAAAAAGTTGTTTAATTAAAACTATATATGCCGTTGGGGCATTTACTGAGTGACCAGGTCGACAGAACTCGGTGAATGGTTACATGTATATTCACTCGGCAAGCTTTGCGAATATACATGTATACATCACTTCAACTCGTTAGAGAAAGCAAATATAAGTCACACAATGGAGGTATCCTCTGTATAATTTGCAAAATGTCATTAATGTATTATACATTTTAAAGGACACATTCGTGTATTTATTATATCATATTTACATTCTTATGTTTGCATTGGAATTCTGTGACGCAAGTCGTTCATGTTCAAGAACACACGTCGAACCTGATCACGGCGTATGAGCACATGTAAACGTCATCACGCCGTTTTGACTAGGTATTTTATTGTTACGAGATTTAATGAAACGTTCAAACATGCCTAGCCAAATTGGGAAAATTTTCAAAACATATTTAGATGCGTGTGTTGATAAAAAGAATACTTATTTTTAAATATGTCTAAGCTAATTAAAGACCGGACGAAACCGTTTGCATATCGTAGAAGGGCGAAAATAAAATTAAAAAATAGTTCTGTGCACAGTATAGAATTTGTTCGTTGTAATTCGGTATATTTGTGTGTAGTAGCTGTAATGTAATGTTTATGTCATTATCCATGTTCATCATTTCAGACAAAAGTAATAGAACAAGTAATTAAAATATTGGTTTAATTAACTGAGCAATAAAATGATGAAAACAACTGTTAGAGCAGCAAATTTGATTAAAGGCTAAGTTTCTTTCATTACACGATATCGCGTCTATAAGCTATCAGCAGTCTTTATCTATTCTTACAAAAATGACATGCAAATATATATTTACCGACTAGCCCAGAATGCATGTAGGGGAGCCGAAAGTTTATTTTAAACTGTGAGCAATACAAAAATGTATAATGTACATATAAAATAAAAAAAAAATCACTGCATCATTCTTTTCAAAAAGAAAAAAAAACAACTTTTGATCCTTTCATCGACGATATTAAGTAGATGTTAAGTTAATTAAATAGAAAAAGCTCTGGAAATCTGTGTCCCATACGATGTCAAAATCGCAAAATGCGCGCCGTCTCCATACTATTGCAGGAACTTTGGAACAAGTATATGATAATTCTAAATATTTAAATCATAGAATAATAAAAACTAAACTTTTATATAAATGAATATTTGATGCGTCTTTGTCAGAAGGCGGGCTAGAACTGATTTCTCTTGCTAATCGAACACATATCATACACTCTTCACCACTGGACTCACGACTTTTCCCAAATCATCAAGACAGTTATTTTTTGCTAATTTCCGTACCGCGGAATGCCATAAATTCCTTGGAGGCCAATACAAGGTTACAGCGGAAAAGTACAAACTCGCTAGCGTCCATTTCTAGTTACAGCATCCCACTTCTTAGTCCATACGATCTATTCAGACCCAGTAATTCTTTAATCGTCCAGGTGGATGATTTCTATCTCAAGATCTTCCTCGGGAATTCCCGGAAGGCAACGACCTGCACGTTCCATAGCCCTTATAAGTCTCCTCCGTGGCTTTCTGGGACTTGTCGAGACGGCATTGCTCACGCTTGAATCAGAGGACTCTGGAGAGCAAGATTGAGAGGAAGAACAAGGCTCATTGTTGGAGCCTTGTGTGCCATCTTCCATAGCAACTGGTTTCTTCAAAACTTTTATCTTTCTCTCAATGTGAAGTTTTCTTCTGATGTAATCTCGAAACCTTCGGTATTGGTAGAGAAAGCCAGTCTTTGGTCTAGTACCCATCTCTATAAAAGTCTGACACTTCTCTCTGTCTTGCACAAAATCTTGTTTTCCTTCGTCTGTTTGGGGCGAAACCTTCTCTCCATGAGTACAACAGGCGAAGAGCCTTATGAAGCGGGACATATTATTATCCATTTTGTTGTTGGTTTCCATATTCCACTATGTTGAAACTATGAATCTTTTATGACGTCACAATTAGCCAAATTGCAACGTCACAAAGGCGCATTACTTTGTCACCAAGAAGCTTTGCTATTGTGTACGCTACGTTACTTTTATAGCATATAGTTATGAATTCTTAAAATATTATAATTATACAAGAGGTCTAAAAAAGTTTGCAGTTTTTAATATAGACTTCGTTCTTTTTCGAACATAGAATGAAGCTTTGACCCTGCAAAATGATATGATTCATGAAAGAGAGAAAGAAGGTACATTGTTCGCAAGTCATAACTGATATTATTATAGAGTAATAACAATAACAAATTAATTACACAATAACAACAAATGCAAACAAGAAAGTACAAACTATCATATACTGACGCATTGCTTTTTTGTACAATAAATAATAAGTTACATGTACTAAACATGTAGTGCAAGGTTTCAGGTGTATTGACAATTATTAACAAAAGGTGAAATAATGGTATAATTCATTTCGCAATGCATTTACAAATCATTAAATGTTAATTAGTGTGTTTAATTTGGGGTCCCATGGAAAATAAAGCTATACTCTTTCACAAGATATCTTCCATTCACATTTTGCTTAATTACCCGATATTTACAATTACCCAAAGATTCAAACGATGTACAATTTAAAGTGTGAAAAATTTCCAAGATTTCGTCCCCTCTAACTTATCAGATTTTAATATGTTGTCTTAATTAATGATTTTGCATTGCAACATTCCCGGATTACCGGTATGTAACGTTGAACAATTGTGCGAGGTATTCCGTGTGACTTCCGAATTGATAAATTATGTCAACATCTCCCATTATAAATCTCCGTACGAAATCTTTTTTCGTTCCTGTGAATTTTTCCAAGAGAAAAAATGATATAGCGAACTACGTAGAAGCTTTTAATAGGCGGTAACTCCAAAAAAAAAGTTTCAACGTAATGTTTTGACTGACCTTTGTCAAATCAGATCGTAGTAGGGCGGAGTTAAGACATTGCCGCTCGTGACTTGAATGAGAGAAGAGAGAGAGAAAGTTAATGGTACATGCATGTACGTATACATATCTCTAATCTTGGACAATGAAAGTTTTGGTTTGTTACGTCATCCCTATTTGTAGACACAGCAAGCATACTACACTTGTAATGAAAACAGTTTCTTAAATATTCGTACAATGCATATTCGATATGTTTTACGGGGAACGCTGTTCCCCGGTGAAAGAATTTCAAAAATTTTAAGGAACCAATTCCAGAAATTTTATACAAAACCATAAACGAATTAAGCCTAGAATGAATTTTTATTATCTATTGTAGGGGACGAACATTTTGAATGCGCCCTTTGTGTTGTTAGTCGGAGGAATACCCGGTATTCTCCTCACGGTCCTCGTAGGATACATCAGCATTTACACGTGCTTCTTACTCATCAACTGTCAGTATGATGAGGATATGGAGGGCGGGAAGAAGAAGAAGAGGCCGACACTGCACGATATTGCCGTCCACAACCTTGGAAAGAAGGCCGGGGTGGTCTTTATAGACCTTCTTCAACTGTTGCTGATGTTTGGGAACTGCGTTTACCAGCTCCTGACGTGTGGTCACATGATCAATGCGCTGTTTCCGGAAAACCCTTTGGGTTTCAACGGAATTATTTTTGTCTTCTCCATACCCCTGTTTCCCTTTGCAATCGTGAAGTCCATTATTTTAGTGAGCCATTTTAGCTGCGTGAGTGTAATTGTGACTTCTTTCGCGCACTTTGGAATAGTTGTTTACATGTTCTCAAAACTGAACCAATGGCTGCCCAATGAATTCCCTATCACTACTGATATCTACCCATTCTCGGTGTCTTTAGGAATGATTGTGTTCGGATTTGATACTCAACTTTACGTTAACGCTTTAGATAATAAAATGAAAGAAGGATCCAACATTAAGAAAATGATCGTATGGACACACTTGATAGCTGTGTTCGTAAAGATATTTTTCGGCCTTGTCGGTGTTTTCACGTTTGGACATCTAACTCGAGAAACTATCACTAATAACATCGACATAGCGCCTTTGAAATACTTTTTCAATCTGTTTTACCCTTTGAAATTCTTCCTGGTTTTCCAGTTTCCCTATTTTGCAATAATCGATCTCATCCAAGAAAAACTATTCCAAGGCGTGAATCAGCCTTGTTTTCCATCTTGCGTGGATCAGAAGAATGCGTTGAAGTGGTGGGCCCTGCTTCTGCGCATGTCACTGATCTGTCTGTCCGTAGCGGTGTGTGTTGTGTTTCCGGATGTCGCCGTAATGTCGGGCTACACCGGATGTACGGTCGGAGCCTTCGTCATGTTTCTAATGCCTGTATACTTTCATCTGAATATGTTCTGGAGGAAGATGAAGTGGTACCGGCTACTACACGATTTCCTGGTGCTACTTGTCGGCGTGTTGGTCGTTTTCTTTGGTGTATTTAGTTTTGTGCAAAGGGAAATAATCACGGGCACTTAAAAATAAATTATTATTTGATTAAACAACTACTAGTATCATGACGTTCACTTATTCAACTTTGAATGCTTGTCTATAAATTGGCATTAGAAAGTCAAGCATACATGTATGTGATGATATTGATGTTGACTGTTCTAAAATACAAAATTGTGCAAACTTTTTCCATAGCATTATTTAAAAAGTAGGGATTAGAAAAGGTAAATTGAATTGTTTTAAAGATTATTTTTGTTTTTCATTTTAAACTGAGTACTGCTAGTCAACCTATATCTGCTTTATATGGAATAGATTAAACAAGGTAGAGTATATGATGTCGATTGTCAGATACTCTCTCTATATGACCCAGCGTTTGTCACAAAATGGGATTTTGTGAAAAAGACACCCTCTCCAAATTTCAACGAGGTTATGGAAGACTCGTGTTGGATTTATGGATGTTATCGAAAGAAAATATTTTAAATGAATTTTCAAAAAGTATAAATGATACTCATCATGTACTGTCCAAGGTCAGCAAAAGCCCTTTTTAAGTGTGTTGGATTAGCTAAAACGGTTTGAAAACGTATTTCCTGAATATGGAAATAAATTCATAAGGTTTCAGCTTTGAGAGCAGCATGTATTTTGTTCTTTTAATTAGTCTGTGAAATCTTCAAATATAAGTAAAAAGTCTGCGAAATCGTTCATCCACGAGTATTTTCTGCCCTCCGTAGTCTTTGACTCGTCTTGCAAATGGAACCGGTTCACGTATAAATACAGAAGGTACGATAGGGACAAAACCATGATGATGTAGACGTGACCGCCATTTTTAATCCAGTTCCAAATCTTCTTCAACATGCTTCGATTTTATGATTTATAGAGATTCTGCAATACAAGAAAGAATGGTGTAATAATACTAAGAAAGTGAAATTTGTAAAAATCACGAATTATTCTCTTATTATATATAAACATACATACTCTCTCTCTCTCTCTCTCTCTCTCTCTCTCTCTCTCTCTCTTTCTTTCTCTCTCTCGCTCTCTCTCCAGGCACGTAGAATCGTTTTGAAAGTTGGGGGAACTCATCTAAAAAATCATTACAAGCAAAAAAGAAAAAAGATACCGGTAACTTCTCGAAATAATGAAAATCCTAAACGGGGGGGGGGGGGGGGGGGGTATACTTTTAACTCCGAGAGCGAGATTAACATAAGCCTTTTGGCTTGTTTCTCAATCTTCTGTGTACTGTTATTATAATATGTATGATGAAATTCACTAAATAAATATTGTTTAAACTAAACTAACTCCATTTTCACTGTTCATTACCTTAATTTCAGTTCGATTTTTTACATGGTCCCAAAAAGTAGCGAGGGGGGCAACTCCATGCTCATTCACTTTTTTATATGTAATTTTAAAAGAAAAATGTTCATTCAAAAAGAGGGGCGGAAGGGGGGGGGGACTTGCGCCCCCCCCCCCCCCCTTCCCCCCGATGGTACGTGCCTGCCCTCCCAGTAAAATGAATCTGATTAAATATGTTAAAAAGGAAATAAAATAAAGTTAGGGCATAATCTTACTCTTTGATGTTGACCATCCGTTTGTTGATGTTGATTCCATTTTTGAAACCTGAAAATTCAAAAAGTATACATTTTTTTTTAAATAAACATTCAGTACGAAATTCAGTGTGAATCATTTCCCCTTCATAAATTCAAACAAATTTGCAGAAAAAGGTACATGCCGACTATAGACTAGTGATAGAGACAAATGAAGTTTACATTTGTCATCCTGACATTTAATTACTGGTTTATGCATGAGAGTTTGCCTTGAGGTGTCTTACATTTATTCCAATATGTCCAGTGTTTTCACAGTTTTGACAGTACATATGGAATTTGAACTTTGATAAAATTATAATTATATATATAAACAAGTCAAATCTGACTCTGGCTATTGAGTGTAAAGCAATGAGATAAACATGACACAAACAAGCTCGCATTGATATACTCTAGACAACAACCCCCTTCCGGGTTTCTTTACCATGTTTGTACTTTCGTTTTAGTAGTTCCGTATGTCTCAATCAACCATTTAAAGCAATGGTGAATGGAATTATATTTTTGTACTTAGTGCTTGTTCAAATAAACGCTACAGTGGGTAACTAAGTAAGTCGCACGACCAACTCACCTGTTAAAAACTCTTGTTGTTGTCCATTTGAAGGTTGTGATTAAGTCGATCACAGATTTTTATGATGTCACACAGGTAGATTGTGAAAACACCAGCGGTCATTGATGCGCAAAATCATGGAAACGTATTTTATCCATGAATTTTATTTGTGCAATAGGCCTACATGGAATTAAAGAGTGCATTTTTTTGGATGTAGCATGGCGAATTTTTAGTTGATTGGTGAATAATTATCAAACAATTAACGTTAGTAGATATTTCATAGTACACATAAAACTATTCCAATCTGGACTGCTAGAAAGCAATATTTACATTTGCAAATATATTTTCTATATGAACCTATAGAATAGCAAAAATTACCGCACGCGTTTACCGTTTGGATTATTGTAAACATAAAAACACGGTATTTTAAATAACTCTGAACGATTTGTCTTGAAGTTCTTCAAACATAAATATTATAGTAATAAACAGCGATATTAACAAGTTCAACGGGACATGAACTTGGTTGGTACGTGATCAAAAGTTCTGAGAAACTCTTCGGGCTTTAGAGGTTTTGATGACGTGACCAACCAAGTTCATATTTCGGTTGTAATATTTTCAGGCGTTGGAAAATATACAATAAGAACGCTGAGTTCCTCAAACACGTGTGTCTTTATTGAAACACTCGGAAGTACTAATTTACAAGATACGGGGTTCACATAAAACATCGCATGACCAATGTGACGTAACAGGGGCAATCTCAAAATACAAAATCAATATTATTACATCTCCCCTTTTTTAAAAGAATGCAGGGTCATGCTGAAAGAAATACAATCAAGCACATACATATATTTTATACACAGTTTACAAAGACAGGATAGAACGAGGCTTTACCACACGACCAGACCGAGTCATATAAGGTTCAGATTTACAAGTACTTGCTGGGACACTATCTGAAGTTTTAGATTTTGGGTCACCCGTAGACGAATTGTCTGAATTTATAGTGGGAATTGCCAAAGGTGGGCCTAGACCTTAGTAGGGCTCTGCTTAATGGCTAACGGGGTAGCAGATTCATGGTCACGACTCAATATGGTAGGTGGTTCAAACTCCGGTAGGGTAGCCTCGCGGGACTTTATCAAATCGCGCCTATTCCGACGGTACTCTCGGCCATCAATTGTTCTTACGGTGTATGACCGAGGATCAACTTGACCAGTTACTGTTGACGGAACCCAAGTGCCTTGTTTCTTAATTCTGACTGTTTCACCCATTTCGAGAGGTTTAAGTGTCGTAGATTGTCTCGAATAATATTCACTTTGTTTTTGTCGACTAAGGAGAAACTGGTTCCGAAATTGCTCATGATTGACAGGTTTCGGTTGCAACTGTTCGTGAGTTGATGGTATGATGGATCGAAGACGTCGACTCATCAAAGGTTGCGCGGGGGAAGTATTACATTCTAATGGAGTGTTTAAGTATTCAAGGATACCCAAATAGGGGTCTTTACGGTCAGCCTTACATTTACCAAATATGTGTTTAACGGTTTGTACCGTTTTCTCCGCGAGACCATTAGACTGCGCGTAAGTCTGACTCGACGTCGCGTGAATAAATCCGTACTGTTTACTGAACTTCGCAAACTCATCGCAAGAATACTGGGGGCCGTTATCAGACACAAGTTTCTCTGGTATCCCATGATGGGAGAATGCGACTTTTATTTGTTGAATGACTGTACCTGCTAGAGTATTTCGAAGAGGGTATACCTCAAAGTATCGACTGTAATAGTCAGCTACAGTAACAAAATCTTGTCCATCCCAACTAAACAAGTGAGTGGCTACTACTTCTCAGGGACGCTCAGGGACCTCATGAGGCATAAGAGGTTCCTTGGGGTTAGCGTTGCGCTTTTCAAGACATTTTTTACACATGAGGACCATTTCCTCAATGTCCGATGACATTTTTGGCCAAAACAGAATATCGCGCGCTCTTTAGGTGCATTTCGTTACACCCATGTGACCGGTGTGTATGCGTTCAAGCATAGTCTGCCTTTGTCCCTTCGGAACAAAAATACGGTTGCCCTTAACTATCAGGTCATTAGCTACACTTAGCTCGTCGCCAAAGTTCCAAAATTCCTTGACTAACGGTGAACAGTCGCGTTGATTATCTGGCCAGCCATTCATAATGGTGAGCTTCAGCTTGAGACTCTGCGGATCAGCGGACATGATGGCACGCGTCTCATCTAATCGCGTGTCGTTGATCGGAATGCTCGACATGACACTGTGTACTAAGGCGTCCATGCTATCAGAGAGCTCTGGGTAAGTATCACTAAGAAATTTACGCGAAAGCGCATCAGCTACCGGTATGTCCTTGCCGGCTTTGTGAACAATATCGATGTCGTATCGATGTAGCTGTAAAAGCATTCGTTGCAATCTCGCGGGGGCTGCAGCTAATGGTTTCTTCATAATAAAGATGAGGGGTCTATGGTCTGTTTCAACCGTAAAGCGTCTGCCGTAAACATACTGATGGAAGCGCTTACACCCGAACGGAATTGCTAACATTTCCTTTTCTATTTGCGCGTAGTTAATTTCGCTTGAGGTCAGAGTTTTAGACGCATATGCGACGGGTCTAGAGTCTTGTAGTAAAACTATGCTAAGTCCGTATTTAGATGCATCGACTTGCAGTGTGACGGACTTTTTAGGATCATAGTACGCTAGTACCGGTCCAGGGGATCTCGTCAAGATCTCCTTGACTTTCTGAAATGCGCTAGCTTGTGGTTCATTCCATATGAACTCAGAAGTGTTGTGCAAGAGCTGCCGCATCGGATGCGTGATCTCGGATAGGTTTGGAGAGAATTTCGCTAGATAATTAATCATTCCAAGAACTGTCTCAAGCTCTTTGCGGTCGCGAGGGTGTTCCATATCGCGAATAGCGGCGATTTTGCCGGGATCCGGCTTAAGACCGTCTGCAGACAGTATGTGTCCGAAATATGGAACTTCGGTTAGTCCAACAGCGAGTTTGTCGGAATTTAACTTGACCCTTTTTTCGCAAGATCGCGTCAAGACACTCCGTAAATTTGCGTCTTGCTCCTCGCGCGTTTCGCCATAGACTAGAATATCATCGGGAAGTGTTGTGACGCCCTGCAATCCTTCGTATATCTCGTCTATTTTGCGCTGAAATTCGTCTTGGGCAGATCTGATGCCAAAGGGAATGCGCAAAAATCGGTATCTACCGAAAGGCGTGTTGAAAGTAGTCTAATGTGAGGACTTTTCAGTTAATTTAATAGCCCAATAACGTCAAGTTTTGAGAAGTATCGAGCGCCAGTTAAGTTCGGAATTATATCCTCTAAGGTTTTCATAGGGTAGTGAGGACGTAAAATGGCTTGATTGAGATCGCAAGGATCAAGGAGCTTGCCAGAAGCGGGTTTTTCAGTAATGGCAAGAGAGTTGACCCATTTAGTCGGCTCAGTGACCCTAGTGATAACTTTACTTTCCTCCATGCGCTCAAGTTCTATCTGCAGTTTCTCGCGTCACGCGAAAGAGATTCGTCGCGGAGCATTTACTACGGGAGTTGCGTTTTCGTCTATGCGAATTTCGCATTCGCCCGGAAAAAGCCCGATGCCCTCGAATACGTCCTTATACTCCGATAAAACAGATATATTGTCTAAATATTTGCGCGTTGAA
Organism: Magallana gigas; assembly: GCF_963853765.1. Classification (NCBI taxonomy): domain Eukaryota; kingdom Metazoa; phylum Mollusca; class Bivalvia; order Ostreida; family Ostreidae; genus Magallana; species Magallana gigas. The sequence continues at coordinate 28,300,773 of NC_088855.1, read as the reverse complement.
GACGTCGGCTTTGTCGAAGAGGGGGACTCGATTGCCATGACCAGCTTAATAAACTCTAAATCAACGCATGATTTCAGACCAAGTATTGGTACGGAATCAGTATTTACAATGAAAAAGTCGACTCTCTTACCCGATTGCCGTGCGTGCATCGGATTTTTTGCTCACCCAGGGTTTCTAACCGGGACTTGCTGTAATCATACAGATGTTTTGATGGCTGCTTCAGACTACTTAGAGAACCAATACTCTTAAATAACCTTACGGGTAATATGTTGACCTGTGACCCAGTATCAAGTTTGAATTTAATGGGAACCCTCCCCGGGCCTAAGTCTAAGTATCTGAATGCCAGGTCTTTGGTTTCGCAGGGATTGTGCGCAGATGTGTCTATGCTATCTATATAAAAATCATCACTTTCGACCCTACCCCCTTGATCTGGTTGTGTGGTTACCTCATTAACATTTAAGGTAGATCGGCACATAGCCGCAAAGTGATTCCACCTATTACAAGTGTCACATCTTTTGCCTTTAGCAGGACAAGTTTGTTGTTCATCGTGTAATCTGCCACAGTTCCCGCATTTCTTATTCGCGCTCTTTGAGGATCTTTGCTGAAATCGCTTCTTGCTCTGTCCCCTGAACTTTTGTTGGGTGGATCCGGGATTTGCCTTCGGAGTGTTGTGGCGACTGGCTCCATGTGCCGGTCCGGATGCAGATCGTCTGTTAACATGGATGGCGTGTACCTCGGGCGAGTTGTTACCCATGGACTTTAGTTGCTCCTGGGAGTATTCAAAATTCTGGCCGATCTCAATGGCTTTGTCAAGCGTAAGGTCTCTGCCTACGTTGATGAGCTTTTCCCTTATCTTGGGGGATGCTACGCCAAACACTATGCGGTCCCGGATTATCTCGTCCGCATTTGTGTAGGAGCAATCTTTGCTCAGAAGTTTAAGCTTGGTGACAACTGATCGAAAGTCGTGTTGCCCTGAAATTCGTTGTTAAACTTATAACGGGCGAACACGGGGTTTAACTTTGGTTGCACGTGATTTTTAAAATGTTCATAAAGACTGTCTAATTTCTTACTGTCTTCAGCAGAAATATCCCATGAATTAAATATGTCCCTTCCTTTGTCTCCGACCCAGAGAAGTAAGTACGAACATTGTTCCTCCTCCTCTTCACTGTTGAGGGGGCCACCGAAAATCAGTTGAGCGTGCTGCTGGAATTTCCTCCAGGCCTCCGGCAGTCCCAGTCCATCACAGGTGGTGGTATTCCTTCCATCCATTCCTTCCATCCCTTCCATCCCGATTCTGACACCATGTAATATTTTCAGGCGTTGGAAAATATATAATAAGAACGCTGAGTTCATCAAACACGTGTGTCTTTATTGAAACACTCGGAAGTACTAATTTACAAGATACGGGGTTCACATAAAACATCGCATGACCAATGTGACGTAACAGGGGTAATCTCAAAATACAAAATCAATATTATTACATCGGTGAACCTTTAAACCTGGTGTTTTCAATATTTCTAAAGTATACCAAGATTACCGTGGTCATACTGTTATGTATTATATCGTATTCATAATTTTATAAGCATTATTATTTAGAGTCAGAGGTCAACAAGGATAATACACACTTTCCTGGTATTTAAAATAATAATGCTTTCTTTGGTGATTCACGAGGATATATTTACATCTACCAAGCATAATTTCCACTATTTCTTACGGAAACTTATAACTAGAACCATTTTAACAAGGCCTTGGACTTTCAGAAGGACGTAAATATCTATTTGTTGCCCAAAACAAGTTAAAAATAACGCTGGTATAAAGTGAAATATACACAGATTGCGTAGTCTTAGCTCAAAAGCCAGACAAATTTCAAAGAGTAATGGCTGAGTGGCCTTCGATGAAATAGACAGGCCTACGTCACATTGCTGTTTGACACCAACTACCCAAAGTCAAAGCTCTTGTTAAAATGGTTCTAATTCATAGCTCTATAGAAACAGCCAAAATGAAATCTACACGCCCTATTTATCGATTAGTCAAAATCTACAGCGGCTGAAACTGACAGGACTGAAATTGACACGCCCTGTTTATCGATTGGTCTGAACCTACAGCGACCTTAGTAAAATCCCGGACTGCACGAAATAATCATGACGATGCCAGACTCAAAGTCTCACAGGAGACGATTTGGCTGTTTCTTTTAGCTAACGTCCTTTTGTACATAAACAGTAATTTAGTGAATTTTACTTACTTTTCATAATCAGTTTATTAATTAGTTAAAGAAAAATGTTAAAATAAACAATAAAATGCTTTCTTTGATGATTCATGCGGGTTATGAAGGTAGCGATCATTGCAGGAAAAATTTACATAACCCGCTAACGCGGGTTATGTATTTTCCCTGCAATGTCGCTACCTTCATATCCCGAATAAATCACTAAAGAAAGCTTTTTATTGTTTAGATAAAGGTAGCGAAATTTGATGGAAAAATACATTACCCTCGTTATAGTCTGTCCCAAGATATTTATGCTGCATATTTGAACGAATTTTAATAAAAATACACATACCTGTGACTGAAGTGCAATTAAAATCGATGAAAGGGAAAATTCCCAAGGTAACTTCATTCACACATTATCATTTTTCCCTCGTAAAAATTCACAGGAACGAAAACAGATTTCCTACGGAGATTTATAATGGGGAATGTTGACATCTTTTCTCCTTTCGGAAATACTCGGGACACCTCGCGCAATTTTTCAACGTTATCATCCGGGCGTCTTCATCTCCTTGGCAATGGAAAAACCTCGTAGACTTTTTATTTTTAGCCGTGTTCTGATACCCGACAAGCTAGAGGGGGCGTTTCAAAGGGGAAATCTTGGGATTTTTCCATACTATTGAATGAACATCGTCTGAACCAAGAGGTATTTATAAATATTGAATAATTTAAGAAAATATGCGGCAAAAATATCTTGGGACAGACTATAGCGATCAACTGGTTTGAATTGGATCATGTATACTTCAGCCTTGTCAGTTTATACAGAGACTGAGCTATGAATCAGTCAGGTTCCCAAGAAATAGAAATACTCGGTAGATATAAATATGCATATGGTTGTATATTAAGATTATATACAAACGATTCAATACAAAATCATTATTTCTTACCTTATTTCCATTGAATTTTCTATCCTCTAAGCAGGAAAACGTCAACGTTCTTATAACGATTGACGTAATAGATGACGTCATAATATGAATTGCAGTTAGCAAACGTTGAATTATTGAAGCCTGGAAGACCAACCAATGTAAAATCATATAAATGAGAGCGACCAGAACCTTTTAAGTGAACATACATATGAATAAAAAAATCTACAATTATGACAAAAGTGCAAGTTTTAGTTATTGATGTATCACATTTGCCTGCATCTTCGCTAGCCAAGGGTGACGATCCACGGTGTTTCTCTATTTACTCTGAATAGAGAAACACCGTGGATCGTCACCCTTGGCTAGCGAAGATGACTTGCCTGGTTAGTTATTTAATTTCTTAAAAGAATTCTCGGAAAAATTTCCGCGAAAATGAAAAAAAAATGAAATAAAAATGAAATAAAATAAAAATAAAAATTGCTATTGTTGAATCACAGTCTTATTCCTTGTGAATATTCTGTTAGGATTTTAACGAAATTCATGCAGAGTAATTTAATTTGAAATCCTGTGCGAAAAGTGGAAAAACAGCTTCTTATAGAAAAAGTACCTGTCTTTTCTGTACGAAATATTTTTATCCAATACATTACAAATAAAATTCAAACAGGATTTTCCGATAATCCTGTAGAATTTTATATAGTTCTCAAGGTAAACTATTTTTCTCTTAGAAATTATAACAGGGTAATTATTTTTTTTTCAGGGCAAATAAGTCAAATAACAGTTAAAGTTAAAGTTAAGCAGATTCAATGCTACCTCGACACTGGCATAATGTTCATTGGCACAACGTTTTAATTAAGGAATAAACAATCATTCTTTGAATATTATGAGGTGATAATATCGGTCGGGGCGTGGTCAAATACAATAAAGCCCGAAGGGCTTTATGATAGATTTGACCATGCTCCGACCATAATTATCACCTCATTATATTCAAAGAATGATTCCTCATTACTTGTATTTATAATATTTCCAATTCGTACACTTTAAAACAACATTATTTTAAAACTACTATTTTTTATGTAGCACATGCTATGTATTACTACGCGGCGCAGCCAATACCGTTTTTCGGTTATGCTATAGACACGCCCATTTTGTGTCACTCATGTTTTATGATGTTATTGGGTTTTAGGGTTCAAAATTGATTCGCAATGTTATCACAAAGATAGTTGAAAATGTAAATATATGATTATGATGTATAAGATTGTTCCTAACACGTAGAAAAGAGTACAAGATAAAAGCCAAGAGAACAATTTCTATATTTATTTTAACATCAGCATACACATTTTGTATAATGCCAATTTTTAAAATACATAAATATATGCGTATTTGTTAAGCGATACCATATTCTCTCTCTCTCTCTCTCTCTCTTTCTCTCTCTCTCTTTCTCTCTCTCTCTCTCTCTCTCTCTCTCTCTCTCTCTCTCTCTCTCTCTCAAAAAATGGACATTGAAAAAATCATTTACATATTAATTAATTAACTTGCAGTGGTATGAGTGAACAATTTAAGGATAAAAAATAATAATCCATGGAACATTTTTTTCAGAGTATTTACAATGTACCATAATTAGAATTAATACTGAAAATAAACATGTCATTAAACACAACTAAAAGCTTGAAAATCCTAGCTGCTTGTTCATTGTCAATTCATGTATACATTGTACACATTATTTTATAATATGCATTTTGAGTCCGATCGGAAAAAAAGTTTAGGACTTCCGCCCCCTTGTCTTCAATAGTTTCAGTAAGCGAATGAAAGGCCTCTCCACACCAACACAAAAGAGAAGGCCGACAGCATACGACATAATCAAATGGCCAAGAAACATGTATGCCTGAAAAAAAGAAGAAGGAAATGTCATTTCCTTTTCGTAAGGAAAAAAAAGGAAAATCGAAAAAAAAAGGATTTACTTTCACTTGTTTGTATAGAATTGGATCGATGAAATGAAGAAGAACTAAAGTAATAGTATACAACTTAAAGGGGCATGGTCACGATTTTAGTCAAAAATTATTTTTCCGATTTTAATGTTCACAATGCCTCAGTAAGGCATTTTCAATAGGCAACTAAAATTTGAGTGTCATTCGTTGAGTTATAAGCAAGTTACAGAGCTTTCAATTCTTTGCTATGTAAACAACGCTTTTGTTTACATTTTGAATGTTGAAGTGAAAATTCCAATTTTAGACCTACTGAATGTTTTAAACGTAAGGAACTGTTTATTTATGCTTAAAATGAATAAGAAGATAGACAAATCAGCTTGAAAAAGATTTTTTACTGGTATATTGAACCTATGTAAACAACAACAGGACACGAGCCTTGTTTACATGACAAAGAATTGTGAGCCCTGTATCTTGCTTATAACTTTACAACTGACCCTTAAATTTCATTTGATCAGTAGAAATGCTTTCCTTAATCATTGTAAATAATGAAAACAGAAAAAATAGAATTTGACCAAAATCGTGGCCATGTCCCTTTAAAATACATATCTCTCTATATCTCTCCAACAAAACCGCTGTTTTTCATGTTTGTATATAAAGATATATTTTTTTAAAAATGCACCATTGAACTTACCATTTCAAAAGTATTCATATAAACCAAGACCTGTTTGTTGTAAATGAACAGCACCATCACAACGGGGTGAATGAGATAAACAACGAACGATAACCGTGACAAAGGGAGGAAACCGCGCCAGGAAAGCACCCAGTTTATGACACCTAGAGAAACATTTCAAAATAATAAATACACTATCTAATGATGCCACAATATACAGGGGCTAAACCGTTTCAGGTATTATTTCGTCCCCAAAATTAAATAATTTAATTTTGGGTACGAAGAGGTCGTGATCAATATTGTTCAACTTTTTTCAGTTCAGTTGAATATGTGTTCATGGCATTATTGGTAGTGCACCAATAATTCAGTCTCTTCTGATATACAGTGTTTGAAAAGGAATATTCAAAGTCATGTCCCGGTAAACCTAAAGTTAACATACTTTGAAATAATCAGACTTGGAAAAGAATAATTTACCTGATATTAAAGAAATATTTTGAGACATAAAAAAATTGAAGCATGGAAATATCATAAGAAACTTGAATACTCTAATATTACTTAACTCTTTGAATTTATTTATGATAACTATTTTGACTACTTATCTGGTAATTAAAGGTGTCATGTTGTAAATTTTGAATTTACCAGGTGGCAGTAAATACATGTTGTAAATTTTATATTTACTGCCACCCGGTCAATTCAACATTTACAACATGACAAAGGTATGCACGGGAATGTATATCTCATTTTATTCTAATACATTATACAACAGAATACAGTTATCCCTTCAATACAAGGTTTAGAGCATTCAGCGGCATACACATACCTCCATAACCTTGGGTACAGGCAAAAATCACCCAGGATATGGCAACGGCCCACACCACGTGACTCATGGCCTCGTAAACAGCCGATTCCACCGAGGTCCACGGGAACCCTCCCTCGCGATTCTTGGTGAACGGGGTGTAGGCAACAGTGATGAACAACCCAAAAGAAACCAACCATCCAAGAATATTCTGCCACTTTAAAAAAAAAGGGACGCGTAACTTTAATAACACATTTGCAAAGAATATCTAACAGTTCTACGAAAAGACGAGGTAAACCTTTTCTTAAAAAAAAACCCCATGATTTCATTCTGTATATATCAGCATATAAGAAGACTTTTTTGAAATAATTATGAAAACTTGGTATTATGATGACGTCACCTTGCTGATTTTGACCTTCTTGCTGGATTCTAGAGTATCGAATAAGAATCCCAGAAGGATGCCTATACAGTAGGCACTGACCCTACACCAGGGGGTGATGAAAACATTATTCCAGTAGTCTCCGCCATCAGACATCATGCTAAAAAAATTAAAAGGGTGGCCAATATTTTACTAATATCTGCTCAACTTTTCTTTGATGTCGCTGCCATCACGTAATGAAATAATTGGAAATGTGAAGGTGTATCTGAACAGTATCACTACATCGCTCTGATGAAGCATTTCTAAATGAATTATCTTTTGAGCATCAAGGAGGGAACATTTCTGTGATTTCTCGTAATATGATCAATATGATCAAATACGGTCGGGGTGATCAAATCCATAAAACCCGCCACCCGGCCGTATTTGATCACCTCATAATATCCAAAGAATGATTCCGTATATTTATATACTGTTATCAGCAATTGTATGATTAAATTATAAAACAGTCATGTCACTGATGAAATATATTGAACTGTACGTTATAAAGTTGATTAGTAATGTTTTCACTGGTGACGATACTGAAAAATGTAAATATTTATATAGTTATAAACTTAAATCTAGTTTATAACACAATTACTAGTATTTAAAATATTCAGATTTAGATGCTGTGTTTTTTTTTATAAATCACAAGTGTATGCAATGGTGCATTGAATGATATAATTGACCATATTAGTATTGCAAGTTTAAATTTCTTATTATAATTAAAACATTAAGTTTATACCTTAATTGCAAGAATAAAACTAAGTAAGTCAAAAAAAAGAGATAGATGAGAGTCTTTTTGAAAAATTTAATATTAATTAAAATGTTGACTCACGACAAAACGTTTCCGGGGTACCTCCTCTCTTTGATCGCTGTCGCTACAACGCTTGCTGTCAAAAGGAGGCCGACAAAGACCGATCCCAGAGCAGACGACCTGATGAACAATCAACACAAAGGACAAAAATAAATGAAATATATATACTTGTACTTGATACACAAATACAGTTATAAAAGTTTGTTTTTGACGACAACAGACATCTTTACAACAAAGTTTTCTATAATGTTTAAGGTTCCAGCAGGTTAAGCGGTCTTTTTCTAACTCTTTGTAAAACATGGAAAGAAAAGTACATCCGGAGATACAAGATGTTGAGGAAAAACAGTTCAACCCAAACTAGTTGTACACAAAGAGGTTTTGTTTGGTTTACTGAGTATCTTAGACGCGTAAAATGACAACAGCAATGTTAAAGCAATGTTAAATTGTCTTCGAAATTTGTTGGCATAGAATATTTACAGAGGATGTGAATAGGCTTTTTTGTGCATTTATGGATTAAATTTGAAATCAATTTTTTTAGGTACCATATTTGTAGTCAGTAGCTGCATGTGTGCAGTCTGCCAACCCGAAATGTTCACAAAACTAAAGTTCTGCAGTTACGCACGTCGGGCATTATCCAAGATAAACTCTATTTTTAAATATTAATTTAAACCTTTCCATAGTAAAACAATCGTTTTTTCTTTAAAATTGAGTTATGTGAGATGTTAATACATACCATAGATAAATCATAAAGAGTATCGGGGTGATCAGGTAGAACTGCATTATACAAGCTAAAAACCACGACCAGGGCATGCACTAAAATATCATAAATAAAATTTGCAATATAAAAAAATAATCAATCTAGATATCAAAAATAAAATTTGCAATATAAAAAAATCAATCAAGAAAAAAAGACACATTATAATTTATAATTTTTTTTCTTCTAAAAATGCTATGTACCTGTTCAAAGGCAACGTTTCCTCTTGTGCCGACGATGTTGTTGATGAATAGAATATGATGCCACCAATCTTGTTTACATTTATCGGCGACCCCTATAGCCTTAGGATATATAGGACTGTCCCCCACAAAATGATACAGCCACACATAGGAGACCATGATCACCATGTACACGGGGGTGATTCTGGAGAAAGGAGGGAAATACATGTATATCTGGAATCGTTATCGAAAACTCTCGTAATCATTTAAGATAATATCATGACGTTAATAGGTTGTCCTTTCAATAAAAAGTTATAAGTCAAATTATTATAATATCGACTACTCAGTTTAAGATACCGAATTCAATTCATTTTCTACTGAAATGCACATGTTTTTTTTATCTGATATGAGTACCTTTCAGTTCTTGATTATGTAAATTTATTCTAGCTAAGAAAATTTTTTATTATCATATATATTAAAATGCATCTTCAACACGCCAATTACCTAATGTAGCGATTGGAATAGAATCCCAATATTGCCTGCCATTCCACTTTTCCTTTATTTGTACATTTATTGAGAAATTTATAAGTCAGCAAAAACCCACTGAAATGGTAAATCAATTGCCATGAACAAAGCTGTCAAATTCACACATAATTACGTAATGGTTTCTTACGCTAAATAATAGACATATTGGATCAAACGTCATTAGAAATAGGCTGACAATCCTGTATCTTGAAAACTTTCTCTTTATCGTGAATTTGAAGAATATTGGTTTGGCCCGTTGCCAACGTTAACATAATTCAGTTGCAACCGGTATTTGATGTCTAAAACTTGAATTGATTATTTCAATGAATTGGTAAAGCTGAGGAATTTCGTCTGTGGGTAATGCTAGTACTGATTGACCAATGGAGGAAATCTGGTCTTCATAAATTGAGTAATTGGGTTAGAAATTTTGCAGAGCAAGATTATAATAAAAAAAGAAAAACTTATTCTATTGTGCATTAATAAGAGGTTTCGCATGTGAGACATTGACTTCTAGACTGAGTCTCTAGTTTTTTGGAAGTTAATTTTAATTAACTCTCCTATGCAGTTACTCTGGCAAACCGTGAGTGAAACAGTGTTGGACCTAATCACAAATCAATCCCCGCTAACAATACAGTCCTTTAAAGTACAAAATAATCGAGAAATTCGATGTAATGTATTCAGAAGCATTGTTTTTCAAGGAAAATTATTTATAAATACCTCTTGAAAATAGTGATATCTTAAATGGTACAAAAAATTTAGACATTTTTTAGTCGTATATATTCCTACGCCAGAGTTCAAGGTTGCTTAGACAAAACTTTTCAGAAATATTTCGATTACTGTACTGATAGACAAAGCACCGTAGATTTTGATGGTGTTAATTCTATCTTAACATATTACACAACGTGATTCATATGGGGTTTTCCGTCTATAGCTCGGAATGCTTGTCGGAAAAGCCCGATAATTCAAATTAGAAAAAAATGTGCGTAATTATTCAAATATAGCTACATGTATAAGAAACTACTTGCCATGCAAAATTACTATTCTTTGATTTTTAAACTGAAGAATAACCAATAAAATCAACTCCCGACAGTAATTCAGTACTTTGATTTATATCTATACCTGATGACAAAGAAGGAATCTATGGCGAAGGGAGATGAGAATACAGCTTGAAACGCAAAACCCTTCATCATTTCCAAACCTTCCAATAGATTACCTGTGAAAACAAAGCAACTAGTACATGAAAACTGGATATGATTTAATATAAGTTACACGCTGAATGAATTGATATACTAGTTTGTATATGTGTACATATATCATAGATGCGTGCCATTTTACATGTATCATTGATCGGTATTGTGAATCATCTCAAAGACGTTTGTTGAACTATTATACACCCGTTCCCTAAAAATGTCAACATTTTTTTTATATAAATAGTCATTCCACAGTGTTTTTATTTATTTTTGTTTTTTTGTTTTTAATAATGCATAAATGTAAATATGTTTTTCAACTTTTCAACATCAAACTGATCGTTGAGACTTGCCAGTAACTGGTGCTTTAGTTAAAGACAAAGCAGCAAAAAGGAAAGAGTTTCCCAAAACCAGCCAGGCAAGACTCAGAAAACGGATGCCGTGAACACATTGGATGGAATCTTGATCGTGATCAAATGACAACACGTCTGGTATATTCTGGTAAAGAGAAAACGCTTTGGCGACTCCTTGTTTCCAACCTGAATTTAAAATCAAATGTATTCTGTAACAATTTTATAAGCTTTTCAAAAAGGAAGTGAAATATTATATGAATAAAGTGTACGTGTATATATATTCAGACTAAATATGAATCCACAGCATTAACACAGACAAATAATTTTAGTTGTACATAGAGGATATTCAATGTTTTGGTGTTGGATACGGGAGTTATTTCACGAGTGAGACAGAATCTTTTTTTGTATTTTCACAAGTGTGAAGCAAGATTGAAAATATCAAAAATTTCTGTCTCTCACACGAGTGATAAAAAAAAACTACCGTATCCAACCACAAAGCATTGAATATAACGTTTTCCCCAGGTTTTGTTTCCCCGTGTTTGTTGCCATTTTTGGTTAGCATTCTCTCTTACTGTGACAGAATACCATTTTCCTATACTTTCACATCACTTTTATTCAATGGATTAATTACAACTATTATGTATTTCACTGTTGCAAAATGTAATAAATGTAGATACATAAGGTAACAACTTTTTAAAATGCTAATATATATGTACCTGATTCCTTTATTTGGAAAGAATCGTCATCAGATACATTAATGTGACCATTGGCCACGTGACCTATTTTTTGTCCTGGTGAGAACGTCGTTTCGTCATCAACTTCCGGTATATATCCCTTATTGTCATGCGCGTCTGCCGTTGAAGTGGCAAACACGGGTTCGTCCTCTTCGCCGTCGTCATCAAATCGGTAGATATGAAATAATGTTGCGATGAAACAAATAGCCGCAATCAAACAAAGGACAAAGCTGAAAATGACCAGAAAACCCCCCAATAAAACCCATAATTTCTAAATATTTTGAGAGATACGTTGGGCATATTCATTGAATACCAATTTTCGTGGATTTTATTGTTGATTTGATCCACAAAATTAAATATTCATTAAGGTGCAATTTCTAAAAAAACTTAATGTATTGATAAATTTAAAATCATTGTCTACGAATTTAATCCTTGAAACTGAGATTTGTATGAAATTCGCGAAAACTACTTTCAATGCATTTTGATAAAATCGCGGTAAATGATATTTTATATATATCTTTTTACTGCACGGCGAATCGTATTGGTAGGATGCATTTTTTTTATATTATTAACCAAACTGTCCAAAATAAACGTCACCAAAATTAATCTCTTGTATATATCTTTGTAAAAAAAAATTGTATAATTTACAAGCGTCAGAATAAATGGCAATCATATACTTGTATTTTTTCAACCTCTAAACGGTACTCTGATATTTTCAATTTGGCTAATTTATTTTTAACAAAATTAATGTATTCGAAGAACCAAAATGATTATTGTTTTATCAACATTTCCCAAAGACTGAAAACAAAAATACACTCTCAATACAGAAAGAACTCTGTGCATATCACACGGAAAATGTAAATCTACAAATGTATATATTGTAACAACTTTGTTAAACAATAAATTAAATGTAGATACAATTGTACTGCGAATTTTTTTTTGTTTAGATTATGAATGGCAAGAAAAGAAATGAGTGACTTATTATCAAAGACTTTACATCACAATGATGGCGCCATCGTCGTGTTGCAGATCGGGAGACATGTAGCAGACAACTGATGGTGTCAGGTTGAAACTTTGAAGAAAACCTTGAAGAAAAAGAAGGAATCTTGTACGATAAACCCTTACACTTACCAAAATAAAGAAATAAAGAATTAAGATATTAAAAAACTCTTAGAATGAAAACAAAGAAAAAATAAAGGTTTAAGACACTGCTAGAACATCAACAAAATCATCGTCGATGACGACAAAAACGGAAACAAACCTAATCGAAACAGGTCTGTGACGTCATGTTCTTGGCAAGTTGACGGAAGACACAAACCCCATGTGACAGTGATGGGAACTCCATACGTGTTCTGGTAGATGCGTATAAAATAATATAAAATTGAACGTAATTAGTTGATAAAATATGAAAAATTAACGAAAAACGATTAGTACAACACTGTACTGGGCGTGATAAAGGAAAATAATTCTTACCACATCTCCGATAAAACTTTTCACTGAGGTCATTAGATTTGCTGGAATGTCGAACGTGGCTCTGCAGTACCTACTCCCTGTCGCTGACAGGTGCTTGTTGGTGGCCGTCTTCTCCGGTTTTATGGCCAGACATTGGTCGTAAGAACCGACAAAGTGGAGATTACCGGTAAGCGTACCCGTGGGTGGTTTACCGGTAGCGTCGAACACTGAAAATCAAAGTAATGAAGTACAGAAAATCGAAATGCATGGTCGATCGGAGTCATCCCGTTATTAATCCAATGCAAATGTTACGAATCAGGCGGTTTCAAATGGCACGGAAGGAGTTGCACTATTTTTATAAAAATTGTTCGACACTTAAATTATGTGCATGAATTGGGCAAAAAGGTTCAGCGCTAAGACCAATTTGCTCTTTTATAAATGTTGAGCGATAATAAATTTTTTCTGGGTAGATAAATTCTTCTTTCAACTTATATTGGATAATTAATCAACTAAGACGTTGATTAATTATCCAAGATAACCATTTTAGTTACACATAAAACTTTGACGATGCTTGCAACCTTGGCAATTCTAAAGCACTCAGGCAAAAAAGAGGTAGACAAAAATGGACTTCATGATTATGCAGTATAAACGATGAGAAATGAAATCAGTATTTTGACACAAAAAAGTGCTTCTCTTAGCTGTTCTTAGATGTCAGTTAATTGTTGAACAATTATTAAATTAGATTGAACAAATATATTCATTTAATTTCTCAATAATATCTTTATTTTAACTTACTTTTAACAGCCCACGTTGTCCCTTGTAGAAGATTGTTTAGATATATCATGGTATCATTGTAGCATTTTGGTGAGCTGGAACTCCCCTCAGCTCTCGGAAGAAATTGTTCAACTGGAGTTAGAACACTACTGACAAGGCTGAGCAAGCTGAAGCCTTCCCAGAATTCCATTTCAGACATCCGGCTATCATTTGCTGCAATACCCGACACACTGATTGTGTTGATGTATTTTATGGTGGCATATAGAACCTTTTCACCATATTTTTCGAGGATTTTCGTCGATTTTGAAGCAACAAATTTTGAATATGGTTGATTTAAGCCTCTGCTGATTAAGATGGCGTCTATAGCAGCCCGTATCCCAGACTCGACTAGGTTATATCTCTGCATGAATCCAGTCATAAACGGATCTATTCCACTGGTGTTCAAACCACTGACATTAACGTGGTTCATGTCATCCACTACGCCAGTTGATATATTTAACAGAATTGGATTTTGAAGGACGTTTGGAATACTATCCAAAACCCAGGGAAGTATGAACATGTTAATTTCCGGCTTGATTTTAAAGGTTGAAACCAAAGGAAGTGCGCCCAATAAAATATGTTCAAGTTTTTCAAACAATACGGGTTGTTTGATAAGTATATCGGCTATAAGAGCAACTTTATCATTGATAGACATTCCTTTCAACATGTCCGCTATACCTGATATTGGAGATTGGGAGCTGACAGAACGCATGCTTCCTAGACTGACCAGCACAATCAGAGCAAGAGGTAATAACGACCACAGTCTCATTTTGAACTCTGTAATAAAAACATAACCAAAAAAAAAGAAGAAATAGATAACCATGGACTATTACTAGTATACAATCTCTGTGTTTAAACCTTTTTTGTAGAAAATTGATGACATATATATACTACACTTAACAAATCTGTTTTATTTTTGAGGTATGTAGAATTATCTTATATATTAACAAAGCTATACGTTTGTTTTTACAGTTTTTCTGCAATGTCGCTACTTTCATATCCCGCATGAATCACCAAAGAAAGCATTTTTGTAAGTACTATAAAGTTCGAAGATTTCCTGGTTTGTACATGTACCCAGCACAATAAATTATACAGTAACAAGCTCTCGCATATCTCTGTGGCCTACATTTTCAGGTAAATAAATACGATATTAATTCTTTATCAGTATTGTACTGACCCAATTAAGATTTTGTTTATTATTTTCTTGGTTTTTTTTTTCAGTACCTAAATAATTATTGACCCTGGTGCATAAAAAACCGATGTACATGAATTGTAGTTTTTAAATCATTTACTAGTATTTGTGTGAATAGCGTGCAAATTAAAAAGACCAAATGGTCAACGAAATACCCATTTAATCTACCTTAGAATTTCAAATTGGATTTTTAGCCAAACAATATCATTTAGTTTACAATTATTTCGAAATATTTTAGCTTTAAATTTTGAATATTTTCCTATATTTTCAAGCAGGGCTCTTTTTTCTCAATGCGATTAATACAGTCTTAAAAAATGACCACGATTATTCAACCCTTCTAATTAACAAATAAATGAATTGTAAGTTAAAGGGGTTTATTCAAAAACAAGTAAAGTCAGGAGAGACCTGAATTACCATTCTGAGATATATGAATATCGAATACCTTGAATTTACGTTCTTCAACTCTTAACTCGCTGTGTTCGCCACGTGGGTTAAGAACAAGTCGTTCGTTAAATGATAACTAATCCAATAGTTGCAAAGTTACAAAATAAACTTACCTCTATTTGATGAACATCGGGTGCAAAGTTGAATTCAGAATTCCTACAGTAGATTTTTGTGCACTGTTCAGATGGGTGTTTTGTGGCCCTCTAGATCTCCTTCGTTGACCGTTTGACTGTTTGATTTACAAATGCACAGGAACGCTAACGTTGTCTTATCAGAAACAAGTTTACTTTGCCAGATAACATCATTTGTACAAATGAGGTAACCACCGATTCAGTAAATGGGGATAAAAAAGAAAAAAAAGTTATGTCATTAGAAACGTTTAACCAATGAAACAGCCTAAAAGAAATGTGCAAAGGCACCTCCATGAGTTATAATACATTTATGCCATGAGGAAAAAAAACTTAGATTTTTGTTTTTGTAGATACAAGACTGGATTTATTTCTAATGGCATCCCTTTTTTTAAAGATCTATTGTCTAGACAGTTTGAGTATTTTATCGATGAAATTTACCTACATTCACCATAACCTCTTAAAACAAATAACCTAATAGATAGTCGACCCACAAAAAAAGGAAAGATACAATTAAACAATAATAATTCAAAACGTTTTTAGTGTTATTTAAGTTAAAAATGTATTTTTTTAAAAATTTCCTTTTTTAGGGGCGGGGGTGGGGGTGGGGGTGTATTTTTAAAATTTTTATTAAAATTATCTGAAGTTTCATTCTTTTTTTTAAAACATTCAAACACTTTAAAACACATACTACTACGCCGTGTTAGTGTGAAAATACATGATGATACATGATGAATGGATCCAACATGATTTTTTCAGTCAGATACTAGGTCATTAGACAAGTTTATTCCGTGCGTGTACTTATGGATCATCAGTCAGTCCAAATTGAATGATAACATGTAACTTACACGTGCAGAGACTGGAGTGTTTTCGTTTTATATTTTTCTTTATCGTAACCATTATCTTAAAGGACCACCACAATCCCATTGGTAAGATGGGGATATTCCAGATTGTTTATTTGCGCATCAAACGTACTTATCTGTTGAGGATGTTTGTCGTTTAATTTAATTCAACCTTGGAAGTTCTTACGAACAATGAACTTCCCCCAGAAATTATATTCTATTAGTTTTATACCAGTCTGCAAAATAATAGAAGGAAGACAACCCTACTAGTAAATAGAAAAATTATGATCAACATACATGAAGATGTCAAAGCTTAAAAAAAAATTAATTTTCTCATGCGAAGTTGACCCCCACTGATAATAGGCCAGTAGATAGCGGGTTTTTTTTCGGCCTTTAACCCCCTCCCCCAATATTGATACAGCCATTATGCAAATAAAGTAGAAACCTACAGAAAACGTATTATAAATATAAGATTTCGCTGCACATGTATCTTTTAGATTTTTTTTTACTTCTGGAACTCGGCTTCTACTGAATTATTAGGAAAACTCTAAATGTCATTCATATATGTATGTACGTGTATCTGTAAGAATTTATATTATCAAAACCGATTTGGTTTGACTTTTCCTATAGCGTAACGATCATTTCTGTCAGCTACGTCATGCATAAATTATACACGCCGCCGTTGTGAAAACAGTTAGGCGGAGTTATCAGTACATGCTTATGCAATGCCAGAACTGAAGGATTTCTCAGAACAGTTCATTTCCCCCCAATATTATTCATTCAAAATCGACTATCCCCTATGTTTAAATTCTGTGCAAAACTCAAACTCTCTCTCTCTCTCTCTCTCTCTCTCTCTCTCTCTCTCTCTCTCTGTAAACGGGCGTTGAACCATAGCCTCAACTCAAGCTACGGTCCAGCGTACGGCGTTATAAAAAATATAATATTTAGAAGTTGCATGTGCTAAGCGTTCAATTCATGTAAATACCGTAAATGTGTAATATGCACATGTATTACCTACTAACTTGCCAGTCGAAGTGATAGATATGAATTCCTCGGTTTCTTCACCTTTCGATCGGCAATCGACAGTCAATAAAAGAATTGAACGATGGTGTGAAAGAACGAGACGGAAGTGGAGAGTGCAAGGGGGCTTGTACATGTGCGTCTTCATTAGACAAGTGTCCGATTCGTGTCTCTTCTGTTGCCCTATCACTTTCGGTGTAATATATATATACTAAAATATCCACAAACCATTTACTGCAGATTTCTTTATTTTACCTGTCTCTGAACCGCCGATCACCAGCTCCATACATGAACAATGGTTTGTTTACATACATAACAGTTCTTGATCCGCCTTCCGAGTACGGAAGAAGGTTGTTTAATAGGAGAAAGTTTGGGGCAAGTAAAATACAATTATTAACAGTAGTAAACTAAATGAAGAATTATTATTTTTTTCAAAAATAGCGTTATTTTTATATGCGGCAAATTGCCGTAAAATTTTTTTGTTTTTGTACATGTAAGTATTGTATGCACTGTAGCTTTTTATTTTCTAACCCAAAATTTATACATAGAGCTACAGCTATATATGTTATATACCGTATGTATTGTTTTATCACAAGTGTACACTTTCGAAAAATAGCCCAATTTCGACAGTCACGAGTACCCATGTGAATTTTTCATTCTCAGATATGTTGTTGTTCTGTCCGTGCATAATTTAGTCTTAGTTACATGTAACCAGCAGCCAACCCGCGGTAAGCTGAATCCACCAATAAAAAAATTGTGGTTAAGGTGCGGGTATTGTTTATGTATGACGTAGCTGAAAGAGTTGAACGCGACGCGATCGGTAAAGTCAAACCAAATCGGTTTTAGTAATAAACTTAGAGATGCACTTTTATAATTTTACGCTAACTTGTTGAAAAGTCAATGCCCTTCAAGTATCATACACACTAACTATAATATGTTCAAAATATAGAACCATTTTAACAAGAGCTTTGACTTCGAGTAGTTGTGTCAAACAACAACGTGACGTAGGCCTGTCTATTTCATTGCTGGCCACTCAGCCATGGCTCTTTGAAATCAACAATATTTGTCTGGCTTTTTAGCTAAGACCACACAATCGGTGTATATTTCGGTTGAAACCAGCGTCATTTTTTACTTGTTTTGACGCAAGAAATAGATAGCTACGATAGCTACGTCCTACTGAAAGTCCAAGGTCTTGTTGAAATAGTTCTAAAGAGGGCTCCATA